>NW_009703244.1:51939-75682 GCF_000703405.1 Apaloderma vittatum | reverse complement strand
AGGACCTCTCAGATATGATGGCCAGTGGCCTCGTAATTTCAGCTGCCAGTTCCTTCAGGATGCGTGAGTGTATCTCATCAGGTCCCATGGACTTGTGCACCTTCAGGTTCTCTAGGTGTTCCCGGACCTGATCTGCTCCTTCCCTGGGTGGTTCTTCACTCTCCCAGACCCAACCAACACCCTCTGTGATTTGAGTGGTGTGGTTTGAATGATTGCCAGTGAAGACTGAGGCAAAAAAAGTTGTTGAATATTTCAGCCTTCTCCATGTCCTCAGTAACCAGGTCACCTGTATCCTTCCGGAGAGGCCTCACATTATCTCTCATTTTTCTTTTTTCTCTTACGTACCTGTAAAATCCTTTTCTGTTATTTCTAATATCACTGGCCAGATTTGACTCTGTCAGGACTTTAGCTTTTCTAACCTGAGTACACGAGCAACTTCCTTGTAATCATCCCAGGTTACCAGTCCCTGCTTCCACACTTTGTGTGTTCACCTTTTGTATTTGATTTTAGCCAGGAGTTCTTTGTTTATTCATATAGGTCTCCTGATGTTTTTGCCTGGTTTCTTCCTTTTAGGGATGCTGTGCCTTTGAGCTTGGAGGAGATGATCCTTGTTCTAAATCTTTATTAGTCCACTCATTTTTCTAGGTCTTGGTTCAACAAAGCACTCAAACATGTGCCTGGTTTCAGTCTCATGGTAGCCAAGTGGACTAAGCATATAGTAATGAATGTGATTAAGAGACATGGTGGAATGACTCATGTGATTGGTGTGTTGGACTAGAAGGGTATAAACCATTCATGAAGGACAGGCAGAGCTTTCTTGGGCTCCTAGTCCCTCCAGGGCTTTATCCCATTGCACACTACCAAGGAGGTTCCTGAAGAGACGAAAGTAGTCTCTTCTGAAATCCAGGGTATCAAGCTTGCTGATCTTGCCCCTCTTAGCTGCCCTTACGATCTCAAACTCTACCATCTCATGGTCACTGCAGCCAAGGCTACCCACAAGTTTAACATTACCCATCAGCCCTTCCCTATTGACAAGAACAAAGTCTAACATGGCACCTCTCCTTGTTGGTTCCTCTATCACTTGGAGAAGGAAGTTATCATCAATGCATTCCAGGAATCTCCTGGATTGCTTGTTCCTCGCCATGTTGTTCTTGCAATTGATGTCAGGGTGATTAAAATCCCCCATGAGGACCAGGGCTTGTGAATGAGCAGCAACTCCTATCTGCTTATGAAAGGCCTTATCCACTTGGTCCTTCTGATTGGGTGGTCTGTAGCAGACCCCCACTGTAATGTCTTCTACCCTTCCTTTGACCCTGGTCCACAGGCACTCAGTTCTTTCATCATCACTTGCCAGGTGGAGCTCCATGCATTCTAGCTGTTCATTGACATAGAGGACAACACCTCCTCCTCGTTTGCCCTGCCTGTCCTTCATGAACGGTTTATACCCTTCTAGTCCAACACACCAATCACATGAGTCATTCCACCATGTCTCTTAATCACATTCATTACTATATGCTTAGTCCACTTGGCTACCATGAGACTGAAACCAGGCACATGTTTGAGTGCTTTGTTGAACCAAGACCTAGAAAAATGAGTGGACTAATAAAGATTTAGAACAAATTCTAATTAAAGGATATATCCAATATTTTTTAAATCATTTAGGCATGTTCTCCAAATCTGAGTAGCTAACAGTAAACAAACTTTAATAAAAAGCCAAGTCTTATAATTTGATCCTAATTCTTCTAACCTCATACAGGCTTTTAAAACAGAAATGGGATATCTCTGTGAATATGAACAAGCTCAAGTATCTTTCTATCCTTTTCTCTTCCAAGAACTGAATTGATTTGTGTTTATAACATGTTGTACAAATGACTCACTCAGGGAGCATCTGTGCTAAGTAGAGTGGGCCAACATTTTATATCAAGTAATATGACACATTTTGCTCTTTTTTGTTTGCAAATTATGAACTGATATTATTTTTAAGGGGGTTTTATTTATCTTCAGGTTGGAAATTGTCCTTGAGCTTTGGATCAGCTTTGACACAGCTCCCACTGGGGCTAATGACTCTCCACAAGAAACACAAGAAGAAAAGGAATAACATCAGAGATTCTTATCAAATCTGATGTAGGTTTGCATCAGCCCTACCACCAGTGAATACTTCTGCCAGAATAATTTGTCTGACTTTCCTCTCTGCAGAAGTTGCTTGAAAAAGTACAGCTAATGACTGAGGAAGACCACAGAAAGGTTTTGTAATCTGCATTCCCATGCATATCTATGGAAACAATCACGAACTTTTACATTCTTCAGATCTGTGTTTTGTTGTATACATTAGACAGTAGACATTATCACATTGAAAATAACTATTCTCTGTTTGAGTATAATTCTTGTACTAAAGCTTTATAGTAAGAATATGCTCAGTTTATTTTCCTTGATGTTCAGCAATCTTTGCCAAAAATCTGTTCTTTCAATTATTATTAGCTAAATAACGCAAATGAGTACTCACAGACACCCAATCCTCCTAATGGCAAAGATTGGGTTCCATTTTACAAGTAAGTTTTTCACATGGAAACAGTATTGATGGAACAGTTAGACTAAATATATCTTACTGCAAATATAACTGTTTAAAATGACTTTGTTAGTAAATATATTTTTCAGTAAGAATATAAAAAATTAGAACAGGGACCTAGATGGAAGTCAGTGCAAGATTCAGCAAAGTCTGTTGTCAATGCTGGACAATGAACTGAATCATACATAACCACACTTTTCCCCATATTTTGCTGGCTAGACCTTCCTAAGTTTAGTTTAGTTTAGACTGGATCTGAGTAATTGTTGTGTCTAGTTGGTATCTCCTGATTCCAGTATACTTTTAATGAGTGCTGATGTCCATCTCTTCTCTATTGAGCAAGAAAAACTTCAAAACTCTTAGTTCAAAATATTGTGCTAAGTACCATGCTGTAGCTTATGTTACCAAAACTTGGAAAGAAATGGGACCTCATAATCACAGAATCATAGAATGTTGGAGGTTGGAAGGGACCTCTAGAGATCATCTAGTCCAGCCCCCCAAATAATGTCCATTTTAATCAATCTTCTATTAATTCAGTTCAGTAAATCTAATAAAGAAGTTGATTTTTTTTTTTTAAGTATTAGATATAAACACAGAATGTCAAAAGGAAACACGTTTGGAGGCACTGTAGAGTTCTCTGACAATCTTTCATCACAGGATGAAATGAGATAAATTAAGCTATTACCATGACAAAACCCAGGAGGTTTGGAAAGCCTGTGTGAGACAACTAGAAATGCAGAAGATTTTGAAGAAATAAGTCTTTTAAATACAGGTATAACACACTGGAGACTGATTATATGACCAGGATTTTAATCATGTAAAATTCTTGCTTGGGTTCTTCCAGTAATACAGCAGCAGTATTTCCCTGTCTAATCGTAACTCACATGAAAATCAGTTTTGCCAAATCCATAGTGCTTTTCTTTCTTCAAGTTCATAAAAAAATAATTTATAGTATTAACCACTAACTGGTAGGTTATAAGCACAGAAACTGTGAAAGATATTGTTGTGGGTTCAAATACATGTTGTGTTTAGCATAATAGCTCTTACCAGTTGTCAGTGTTTCAATTTTCTTTCACCTTTTTGCTTTCCTAATGTGTCTAAATTATTTACTGAAGCTGTTTACACTGATTGATTTTATAGCACTCAAATATGAATCAATAGGTCATTTCATAAGTTAAATTTGTAAACTGGCTTTAAAAATATCATAATACCTTGTGTAAACTAGCCAACAAGGAGCTGCATGCTATTTTAAGAGATTAATTTCAGGGTAACATACAGCTTCAATGATAAATTAACAGGTCATATAATGCACTCTGAAAAGCAAATCCTGTCCTTGGAATCTTATGCATTTTAGTGAATAGGACAGTGCTTTGAGTGCTTCGTGGTCAGCACACTACTCAGGCATTATCAGTATAAAATTCAGTAGCATGTAAATAGTGGCATGAAAAATTATGCAAATTGGATAACTAATTTCTGAGAGAGAAACATCTTCAGGTTGTGGGTGGTTTTAAATGCAAATCAAACTGTGCTATGCAGCAAAACAACAGAAAACCCTGAGAAGGACAAGGGAAAGTACAGTGATATTCTTTGTTATTGGTAACAGGACACTTGCTCCAGATGCCTAGGAAATGGTGGGAGACATCAGGGCTTCGTGAGGGCCATCCTGGGGGTGTGGGTCAGGGTCAGACCTGGTGAGTGGAACAGGGGTTGCACAGCCCCAGGACAGCCACAGGGATGGGGACAGATTAAGACCAGTCTGGGACTTCAGCACATGGCTCAGCAGGGCTGTGACAAGGCCTGGGAAGAGTTGCCTCACAAGGGAGCCAGTTGGACCTGGCCAATGGCTTTCCCTTTGTGCAGCTGGGAGTTGCTCTGTGGTCTCCATGGGACATGGCCCATAGCTGGCACTCCCAGAAGAGTGGAGTGCTCAGGTCATGGCAGAGCAGAATAAGGAGGATCCAGGGCTTGTCATACTTTGCCCCTATAATCAGCACTGTTGAGGTCACAACTCAAACCCTGTGTTCAGTTTTGAGACCCTAACATCAAGAAAGACATTGAGATGCTGGAGCACATCCAAAGAAAGCCAATGAAGCTGGTGAGGGGTCTCAAGAACGAGTCCGATGAGGAAAGGCTAAGAAAATTGGGATTGTTTAGCCTGGAGGAAAGGATGCTGAGGTGAGACCTTACTGCTCTCTACAACTCTTGAAAGAACGCTGGGGCTTGGCCTCTTCTCTCATGCAGCAAGCAATAGCATGAAAGAAAATGGGCTCAAGCTGCACAAGGGGCAGTTTAGATTGAATACTAGGAAAATTTCTTCACCAAAATGATGATCAGGCAGTAGAAGAAGCTGCCTACAGAAGTGGTGGAATCGCCACCCCCAGAGGTATTTAAAAGATATGTAGGTGTAGTGCTTAGGGTCATGATTTAGTAGAACTTGGCAATGATAGGTTGGACTTGATGATCATAAAGGTCTTTTCCAACCTAATTGAATCTGTGATTCTATATTCTATTCTTGGTCCTTACTTAGGACCTCATTATATACACCTTCTCAAGTCCTAGGGAGGTCCGTTCCACTCCTATTACTTGGCTTATCCCTGCAACTTTTGTTGTCATTAACCATCTGGACCTTGATGAGATCTCATGTAAAAATGTAACATCCAGCAGCAAAGCGCTACAAAATACTAAGTCAAGGGCTTGTTTTATTATTGATTCCCAGACAAATCTGGTAAAGAATTTATTTTTAAAAGGGAAAGTGCAGTTTCTGAAAATATTTTTCCAAGAGCCCTGTTTTTCCTGTAAGGAAAATTAAAATCTTAATGTTTTATGCCAGATCGACTAGAATGAGAAAAGTATTATTTTTAATGAAAATAATTGAAATATTTTGTTTTATATTCTACATTCACTTCTGTCTGTGTTTTTTTTTGCCAGAGGATCTCACAGGGATTATAGCTCAATCAAGGAATCACAGAAGGTTAAGGGTTGGAAGGGACATTGAAAGATCATCTAGTTGAATCCCCCTGCCAGAGCAGGATCACCTAGAGAAGGTCACACAGGAACATGTCCAGGTATGTTTTATATGTCTCCAGTGAAGGAGGCTAAACCTCAAGAACATCTCTTCCTCACTCTCTCAGGTAGAAACAGCTCTGTGAATGGATCACCTGTCCCATGACATATCATCAATTTTTATGTTTTAAATATAGTGACACAGGATGAAAATCATACGATTATATCTTGAGAGATATAATATGCAACGAAAGTTCAGCCAATAAAAGGCCTATGTCATCAGAATGATATCATATTGCCTGGGAGGCATCTCTAACCTCAGCTTATACTTCTCCTGTTTTGGAAGTAACCACATATCTAAATATAATCACAAAAGTAAAAATTTATCCCTTTTTCTGAATTTTATGTTTTATGATAATGTAAAACATGTAAAAAAAGTTTTGTAAGAAAATTGTATTCAAACTTGCTATCTCAATCAGAAATGAAATAAACATGAATAGTTTCCATAGGACAGATATTTCAATATTTAACTACTCAGAGATAAACAACTAATTATAACTCCATCTATAAATCTTAAATTTGTAATTTTTTTAGTTGTCTTCAAAATTAGTGTTTAGCTCAGATCTGGGAAGTTCCGTACTAGAGCTGGAACACCTGCAGAATAGAAGGTTAGATATTTTCCATTTTGATAGATAGAATTACTAAATTGGAAAACATTTTAAAACACAGGGACTATCACTTTTACATTGAGTGTATATATATATATGTATACACAAACATCAATATATCTAAAAACTGGCAGAGGAAATTATACTAGAAACAAGTCTATTGTGAGGGGAGATGTAAGATGAAATACTTGTTCTCTTTTGGAATT
The DNA here is from genome assembly GCF_000703405.1 of Apaloderma vittatum. Lineage (NCBI taxonomy): Eukaryota > Metazoa > Chordata > Aves > Trogoniformes > Trogonidae > Apaloderma > Apaloderma vittatum. Next base: position 69,242 of record NW_009703244.1, on the reverse strand, counting down.
TAGTAGCTAATTTGTGACCATGCTAGACCATTTATAAAAATCATTGAAGATATTATGTCTGATTACATGTCTTAATCTGCCCTAATACTGAACGTTTCCATATCTTAATTCAGAAAATGCAAACGGGTTTTGTAACACTGGCAAAAGACATTTCTTAAGTTATCTGGAAAATAGTTGGCAGCATGATATGATCTGTGTTTTCAAGGACAGATTTTAAACTACACTTTCAAAAGGCAGAGGCATAAATCAATGGCAAGATGTTCTTGTAAACTGGATACAAGTTTTCTGTCTCCTCCTTCTCTTCTGATTTTATATGCTTTTGAAATATCAAATAGAAATGTTGATTTGAGTAAGCTTTTCTAAAGCATAACTTCTAAGGCAAAAGAAAGAATAATAGTACATGTGGCTGATTTTCTATTAAAATGTTGACGAAACTCTAAACCATCAAAAATGTTTCTTAAATAAACTATTTAATGCAAATATAGACATGTCCTTATAAACCGATTTTTTAATAATCCATATTCATTACTAATGAACTAGTAAGGAAGCATTACAAGCTTCCAACTTGTCGCTGTTGTTTTACTAATAGAGAAAATGCTGATACCATCCCAGTGAGTTCTCATCTTCACTTATGGGCATCACAGCTTCTGCCTATATATGCAGGCAGAAGTTGTTGCTCATTAAATTGTCTGAAAGTTTGAAATCTCCCCACTGAAGAGGACAAAGGGAGAGTTGTCAAGAAACAGATTTACACAGAGTCAAACCCCTTTTTCTGAACTGATCCTCCCTTCCTATCCTACCCATGGTATCAACGCAGTATAAGGCAAACTTTAGCTAGAGTATCACTACAGCCAGGTATACAGCTATAGCTAATTCATATTCAATTTTCATATCACTTTTGGAAAATCACCAGTATCCCCTTTCATCTAATTTATACTTTGTTTCTGAGCATCACAACGTTAGGGAACTGTTTCTGGTATCACAGCAGAAATTCAACTTGGCAGGTAACACTATATTAAAAGATTACAGTAAAGTGGAAAGCACTTGGCCAAAGTCATACTGTATTAAACTGATTTACAGTCTTGCAATTACAAACTATCATCTAGCCCTGGGTTTGGGTATAAATAAAGAAGATAGAGATGGATATTTAAGTATGGGCTACCTTTTCTGTTTCTGCAATTTGCAGATGTAAACTGCAAACACATTTTTACATCCACAATAATTGCTTATTCAATTTATCTCATTTGGATATGTTACTGCCTGATTACACCTAACAGGTAAATATTACAAGTCTTACTCAACATCATGTTACACTGATGTAATACTAGAATAATTCAGTGGTGAATCAGTGAATCCATAACTCTACATAAAATGTCTCCACAAGTATTTGTTCTTATATTACTGCAGGTGTAAAAAGGAAGTCTAAAAAGGGTCATCCTGGATAATGAGTTTCTCTTGTACATATAAATCTCCTTTACTTTGCCTTCATAAGTCTGTATCTTTCCAGTTCTAATGACAAAAGTATTAGCATATATTCAAACCCTCTATTTTGTATTAAAAAATATATATATTTCTGGTAGCAATCTAGTTTCTAAATTGTGTATATAATCTTTACCTGGGCAAACATTTGGATATCAAACACCTAGAAAATTATTTTAGCAATTAAGTCCACCGATCCAAGAGTAATAGAATCAAACAAATGATGTTTCAGCTCTTGTAAATATCTCTTCATCAGAATAATTTTCACCTGTGTCATCTTTACTTGTACATATAGATGAGGAATTAAACCATTTCAAAATTTATTACATAGGAATTGTAGAAGCATCATAATTTTGACTACTGTGGCTTGCAGATTTTAATTATATTCACAATGATATATGAGAATGCTTCATTTGTAATTTTGGAAAAAAATAAAATAATCATAAACTATTAGTACTTTCTCTTCTGCTTCTCCCCTTAAAAACTCTAGTTATATGATACAGCCATTTTACTCTTGATCTTAGTGAGCAGTTGGCTCAGTATCAAAGCTCAATGCATAGTATGAAATTCAGAAATCATTACACCACCTTGTCTTGAGAATGTATCAAAAGATTCAAATCAGAAAGGTCCTGATTCTTATGCCAGCTTCACCTCCAATGAAAATACTTAAGAGCTACCAAGAGAAATCACTACAGTTTGACTCTAGTTTCATTTGGATCTCTGTATTTTTGCAGTAGGATGAGTCCACTGTTGTCATAAACCTACTCTAGAATTATGTAATGTAAGAAATAGACCCAGACCAGGGTACTCTATTGTATTTTCCCCACAAGGTTTATGTGTCCTTGAGTTCATGGAGGCCAGGAACTTATTTCTGACAGTGATCAATACCAGATGCATCACAGGAAGGTATAAAAATCCCTTGTCAGTGATACATGTGATATGTGGATACATGGGTTATCATGGACGCATACTGCTGAGTTGAAATTACTTTCTGTCTCCACTGACTTTTGTTTGCAGAGAAGAAATAATAACATATACTACAGATAACATTATTGTGATTAAGATTTAATGCAACTGGCAATTATGGCTGCTTATTTATCTGTTTTTAAAGCTCTATGAATTCTATAATATGAAACTTTATTACACTCAATTAATTATTATGTGTATGCCATTAATCATCAGGAATATTCATGTTACACTACCAAGCACAGTAGAAGACATATCTTGCTCAGTGTTGGAAAAAATAGAGCATTCTGGGAGGGTAGTAGAGGTAACATGTTTAGAGGGAGATTTGGCTTTGCATAAAAAAATACAGATTTTTTTGTTTGTTTTTCTCTTGCAGCCATAAAGAAAGTTATTCTGTTTTGCTCAAAGAGAACACGTTAGATTTACATCCATTTAAAACAAAAAAAAAGGAAGTCCATGAGATCACTACAAACAAATCATGATTGCCGTTAGCACTCCAGAGTCACGAAGATGTTTTTTATTGTTAAAGACATTTTAGTTATTTGGAAAAGGCATCAAAAGCATCACAGTGGTAAAATAAAACCAGGAACTTAAATTTTTCCTGGGGATTTGATCAGAAAGGTTTTTCTCTGAAGATCAGGTTCATTTTTAAGGAAATACAGTAGCTGCATTCTTTGTAAAAATATTTTATAGATACAAATGAATACATGCGACATCTTTGTGATATGGGCAGGTAGTGCGGTGTTTATGGACTGATGGGTTCACTGAAATATTAAATAATAATGATTTGCACATAATTGTAGAAGTAAATCAGCATGAGAGAATGCTGGAGCATCGGACTAATTCTTGTGCTTCGGTGAGTGCACTGCTTTTTCTCACTGTTTTATTTCTCAAATGGAGAGTACAGGGAAGCATATATTTGCAGTATGAAGCAGGTAACAGATCAGTTGGACCTGGAAAACTTGATGAATGTCGGTTTGTTCACACTTTCCCTGAATTTCGAGGTGTTACTACCCTTTCCAGCTCTTTGTCCATTCTTACTAGTTTCCTCAATGTGTCACAGCTTAGTTTCCTCTGGTATTTTACCCTAAATGTTCCTGAGGATAATTTTGTCTCATAACAAAACTGAACATTGTGTTCAGATACCAACTCAGCCATCAATGAATGTATACCAGCTTACATGTACAAATTTTCTTGAGTTAGATGATCAGCTCCTTGTTAAACTGTGCAGCCTCGTGTATTTACAGTGCTCATTCCCACCAACTCCACATCTGACTTCCTTTTTAGTTGTTCATTATTTAGAGAACTGTACCATTTCAATTGTAAAATAAAGGGGAACAGTGCTCAAAAATTAGAGAGATGTGAGAAATACCTGTGTAGGAAGTATTGCCTGACACAGCATTATTTTTGCCAGTAAAAACATCACATTCTAAACCCTATTTTTTTCTGATTCATAATTTCTGCATAAATAATTTATAGTATTAAAAGTGACAGAATACCATGTCTGAGCTGCTGTTAATATGTATCAAAAAATGAGAGATGATTAAGAACTATGCTATGAGCCTATTTCTGTAAAACAAACTGTTTCAATAAAAAAAAAGGCAGACATGCTAACAAGAGAAAGCCTGTATGTTGCTAGCAGTCAGAACTTCAAAGCATTGAAAAGAAATAATCACCACTTTGTACTCACTTTTTTCTTTCTCTGCCTACATGACAGACACCTACGTTTCTAAGGAGCTTCTCTATCTTTGGTAAAGATAGAGAAGGATGATTTTTAAATCCTTTTCAAAATCAGATGGCGATCCTTTCTTCTTAATCCTAAAACAGCATCAGACAAAAAGATGAAATTAAACAGGACTATAAGGTATTCAAGTACCCATGCAGCTATTATATTAAAAAGCAGTGAAAGAAAACACTGAAAATATTGAGACATTCCATAAAAGAAGCCATAATATAAGATCACTAAAAATAAGAAACTGAGACTGGTGCATTTGTATTGAGGTAAAAATTACCAAGTGTAAAAGCAAGAAGAAACCCCATTAAGAGTTCTATTCCTGCTTTCTGTAGCAGCACAGTCTGTTTTCATTTTGCAGCAGTATCTGTTAAATAACTTGGACTTTTTCACACAAACACAAAAGTGCATCCTTTATTGTGCATCCTTTATTGAACATCCTTACATGATGCTCTGGCCATCTGGAAGCCTAAAATCAGAAGATAAGTGCATTTTTTAGTGCAAATTCCATAAACAACCATACATCCTTTGCATCATATATATGCCCAAACTACCCTGCTAAGGCATATGCATGGCAACAGTGTCTTTAAAATCTCATAAATCTGGTGATTACTGAGCCACCTTGATTCCCCACTCAAACCTTGTATTGCTTTGCACTGGAAAACAGTTAGGACTGCTCAGTCATGGGGTCATTCAACATCACTGGACCATGAATGTCTTGCACCAGGTAGAAACTATTATCAGCAGATATCCATCAGAACTTAGCTCAGGAACTGAATGAAAATGGTCCACACGAATGTTTTATAGCAGCTTCTAAAAAGTAAGGCAGTTTTATCTAAACTGAAGCTGTTCATAGGGGCATTGTGATTTCAGATGATTTCTCCAGGTCAAAAGTTGTTGGCAAACACAGTATAACATATTCTGTACATCTCTTTTCAGTAGTTTCAAATGTTTTCTTTTCCTTAGAAACATATTTTCATTCTGCGTGAGAGCTAAATCATAACAAAAAGTAAGACCGAAAAAAAGGGCAATGTATACATTCAAATGTGTCCCTGTCCTAGTTCTGCTGGGATAGAATCATAGGCCAGCCATGATGCCCTCACTGTTAGCAGTTTGGAATCATCCAGGAAAGTAAGCTGGGAGGGCCAAAAGCCAGGGCAGCTGACCTGAGCTGGCTACATGGATATCCCACCCCGTAAACATCACTCTCATTATAAAGGGGGAAGTTTGCAGAGGATGTGCCCCCTTCCTCCTATTTCTCTTCTTCTTCCTCCTGTTTTATGAGGGAATCACTTTTCATTCTGCTCCCCAGAGCTGTTTTCCTATTTATTGTGACTTCTGTACGTTCACTGGTCTGAGTATAACGTTGTATATTCTGTATTGGCATTAGTATTAATATTAGTTTGACTGTTTCATTAAATCTGTTCTTATCTCAATCCACAGGTCTACTCTCCTTTTCCTGATTCCTCTTCTTTGCTTGGGCAGGTCATGGGGTGATAGAACAATTAGTATAACTTAGCCTTTTGCACAGGCTAAACAGAGAGTTCCTTCATGGAAATCTGTGGTCCATTATTGCTTCAAGCTAGACTGTGGGAAGAAAAAGATTAAACCCCGAAAACGATTATGAGATGAGATAAATACTAGGCTTTACCCAAGGCCCTTAACAGTTATTCATCATTCTTGCCTTGTTCTGTATTGAAAACCGAGACATTCAAATCCTTACCACAGGTGTCTGGCAACTTTGCTCATGGGATACCCGCACGGTGTTGACAAGTATGTCCCAAGACTAGAGGAGTCCCTTTAGGTCTTCATGGTTACCTTGAGGCTGGACAATATCCACACGGTGTTGACAAGTATGTCCCAAGACTAGAGGAGTCCCTTTAGGTCTTCATGGTCACCTTGAGGCTGGACAATATCCTAAATCATCTACAGTGGCACAAGACATCTATACTTACGTAGCTTAACCACTCACACTTAACCACTAACTGCTGATAGAGGAAAACCTTGAAACTCCCGCGTGTTTTTCATTTAAATTTGGATTATGTTTCTGGTGAGTGAAAATTATGGGAAAAAGATCAAATATAGAATGCCTGGCCTATATTTGGATAAATGGTGCAACAATGTAATATGTTAGAAGAAACACTTCAGTCACCACCTGTAGAACTACATCCTATGAGACATGACAAATTGAGAAAACATTTTTTCCAAATTACTTCCAAGGGTATGCAGTACATTTATGTGTCTGAGGCATTGATAGTGTATCCATATAAATTTATCTGTATTAATCTTAAGCAGGTAGACCTGAGACATCATAAATAAAATATGCTTCATTTCCCTAGTTGGGATGACATGTAATAGTCTGATTTTCACTTAGTTGCTGGTTCTGTACTTCGCAAAGTCTAAGGGTATGTGGAAGATGAAGTATCTGTTTCATTCAAGTAATCTGATCAAGGATCTTTTCAGTGCAAAGAGGATAATATATAAAAGAGGAAATGTGAACAAGAACACAGAGACACAGACCTACTGGATGCAGGATAACATATATGATGGCAGAAATCAAAAGTCCCCAGTGACTAATTGCTGGGCCATTAAGAAACTCTAGTCACCGTGTTGGAAAGGGCCAACCTGGACTTTGCCACTCATAAGAAGGGGTTAACAAAAGGAAGATTTGGGATATTTGGAGAGGGGCAGGGAGAAGGAGACGGTGGAAGCATGTGAATTGTTAAAAGAATGCATAGTTGAAGAAAATTAGGAAGGAACAGAAAGAATAATAAAGGTTTAAAACCAGGTTGGTAAGTACGGTTGTCTGGCTGAGTTTACACAGTTTACACAGTTTATCCTATCTTTGTAATATTTTCCTAACTCTCTGTGTTATTTCATCTCTGTCTCATGCCTGTGAGAGTTGTGAGGACTAAATACCAGCCACCGTGAATGGATTTGGGGTCAGCAACTGGAGTCAGACATGGCGTGTATGTAGCCTGGGCTTACCATGTCATCCACTGGAGTCAGTGGAGGTCTCAGTCACTGGAGCAGTTGGAACTCTTTGTTGCCAGACACTGGGACAGGAACAGTGTCTGTCCCAAACAAACAGCTACTGGGGGAGACTGATGTGGATGAGAAGAGTGGATCAGCGTTGGCAGCTGGAGCTGGATGGCACGTCACAGCCTGTGTGCCTGATGCTGGCTCCGTGGTGAGGATCAAGTGACTACCACCTTTAACAAACCTGGTGTATATGAGAGTGTGCACGTCACTAGCTAGCAAAATTCAACCCGGACTAGATAGAGAGTAGGAGGCCCTAGGTCTGAGTTGGGTGAACCTATGAATGTGCATGTGCTTCTGAATCTAGAGCATGCTGTGTGTGCTTGCACTACTGAACTTCATCCCTTACCAGCTAAAGCGGAGGAAGGGATCCGGTGTCTATAATTCCATTCCATGTCAGTCCTACATGGAGGTGTTGAAAGCAACGCTTTGTCTGTGGAAGTCTGTGTAGCCAGTAGTATTTTTTGTCTGTCTGTGCCTAAGCATGTGTGGGGCAAAGGGGAGGATACACACTCCACCTCGCTATTGGCTGAACCTGCAAATGAGAAGGAAACCAACACATCCATCGGCCTGGGCTGGAGACTCCTCAGTCTCTAGATGGGCTCCAGCGGCAAGGCAGGAGGAATCCTGGAACTCTCAGGATGCTGAAGGCAGTAGTCACTCCCAACCACCCTTAACTCAAAGAATTTCCTGAAGACTCATTATAGACTAAACTAGGATAACGTTTAACTAACGAGTACTCAAGTTTTTGCTAGAACACCAGGCATAGCTATATGCTCCCGAAAACTTTTCAATGACATCCTTATTTCTCCCCAAATTCTGAAGATACTTACACAGACGGGGATCCTTGTCACCCCATCTTTTACTTTTATGAATTTCTGCAGTTGGACTGCATTTTCACTGTTTCTGAGGTTTTAAAACAACAGATATTTTGCAAAGTTAAACAATTGTTAACTAAAATTTTGCGAACTGCACAGCTTTGGTAAGGCTTAGATTTATCTGTAAATTCATCACAGTGGATGTATTTACCACATCTTGGGAAGAAACAGGATATTAGACTTTTGCAGATATAACTTGTCCTTTTGGAAATAGTGGGCAGTTATATCAATCTCCTGGCCATCCTTTTTTCTGCATTACTAATGTATAGTCTCCAATCAAGAATAAGCTTGGTTCCATGGGACAGTGAGGGGTTTTTTGAGGGATATCACATTGTTAAGCATGCGGAAATTTAGTCTTATGAGTTAGGCAGAGGTAGAGAAAGTTTTTACCTTGATCTATAGCTTCTGGAGGAACATGGTGAGATCAGAATCTTTCCTCTAATGTTCTATCGTGTCCCTAAGCCTTCAGGGTAGAAGAAAATCTTAAAAACATGAGCTGAGCACACACAGCAGCTGAAAAGCTTCTAAATATCCTGGAACAATACCAGGAGATGTGAATTGTTCTTTTATCTATGAATTTTGAAAATCTTTAAATTTAAGAGGAGAAGAAAGCTTGCGGTTTGGCTTGTGCCACCTAGCAAATCTATGTTACGTTTCTCATTAGTGCTACATCGTGGGCAAACGTGAACGACAACATGTTCTGCTGCGAAGTATTTTTAGAAGAGTCCATGCTGAGAATGCACAAATAAACAGAAACTTCAAGGTAGATTCCTGATGGGCTCTTTTCAAGGTCAGTGTCTGTCAAGAACAAATTAAGGAAAAGTTTTGATTTTCAAGTGAAAAACCACTACTTTACTTCCCATGGATAGCAGCTTTCTCTTGACCAAATTCAATAAATCATTGCTAACCTATTTTTTATTTTATGGTACCTCTCCCTTGAATTTTAAGCTGCCCAGTTTCTTGCTGTGTGAAGAACTGATCGTAAATCCTAGGCTTTCATCTGAAAAAAAAAAATGAAATGCTATATTTGTACAAATTATAGCATTTAATATTATGATACACAAATGGCCAATCTGTTTCTACATTCTTGTGATTGATTTGATTTTCGTACATAATTTGTATCTCAGATAAAGTCCATTCTTACCTCAAAATCTTAGTAAAAATGGGTATATTGTGAAGTACATCCTCCTCCTTGTATGGAATAGAATTATATTCTTAATTATATATTTAAGAAATTGATTTATCTCTCTCTTTCTTTCCACACCACAGATATACAAAGAGTAACTGAATATACATCTATATTACCTATGCATCATTTGTTTAAAATCCATGTATATATAGCTTGATTCTGCAATATTCTGAATGAACTCTGTCTTTTTGAGACATTTGTAAATATACAACTTTCAAGAAAAGGCAAATATTTCGTTGTAAGAATAAGATCTGTCATCTGCCCCAGAGAATCTGTGACCTCTTTTCACAGATGTTGTTGTTACACAAAATTACTGTAACAGCATAGATGGAGTACAGATACAGAGAAATAAACACAGGAAATAATGGAGCAGCATCCAGAGGAGACTATTCACCTGCTAACCAGCTGTGGATCTACAAAACAGTAGATAAGATTTTAATTTAGTGTCTATTAGGTAACTGAAGAGCAACTGACACAATGAGGTGCAACAGGCAAAATCCTACAACTGTTAAACTTACATTCGTTTGATGTCAGAGGAGTTTGGCCAATTAATATCAACTAGCAACCTGTCATAAGAAGTCAAATTATTATTTTCATAGAAAACTTTAAACTTCACAGAAAGTGCAGATGTTTTCATCTCAGACAAGTTTTCAGTCTTATTGGTTTTTGGGGTAATATATTCTTATATGCAGTGGGTGAAAGTTTGAAGTCCAGGTGTTCAACTTTTCCTTTTGCATTTTTTGTGTATCTATCTTCCTCTTTTTGAGTGAGAGATGTGAATTTGGACTATCAACTCTTTTCTGCATCTTGCAAATTTTAAGCTGAATTGCATTATAGAAGGAATTTAGTTCAATCCCTTAAAGGGTAATAAAGCAAATTCAACACAACAGATTTCTGCTGTTACATTTCTACCTCGGAGTTTTTAGTATCCCCTATTACAGTGTTCTTAGATCATCATCCAGGTTCCTAGAAACTCATCTAAAATATTAAGCAGTTGAAAAGAAAATAACCTGTTCAAAATCTATGCAAGTGGGTTTAATCACTAACATATAGCATGTTAGTCTGTGTGTTCAGTCATATTTTTTAAAAGATATAAAATATCTTGAAATAAAGGCAACTATCCCTTCCTTCAAGAGATTTCTAAGTGATTTACTAGTAATAATAATTCTATGAATCATTTAGTGTTTTCCTTTATCCAAATAACATTTACTCACTGTTATGAAAACTCTCCTGAGGTAAACAAACATTTAAGTCAATGTTGCCACAAGATGATACGAATAAAACACACATAGGAAATTGCTTTAGAAATTGTGGGTCCTTGTGCTACCCTCTGTCTTTTCCTTGCAGCGGAGACTTCTCTGGATCTGTGTTTCCTTGCTTACCAGCATAGGAAGGCTGACTATTGGCATGAGTCATAATGGATAATGACATGTATATACATAAAAAAAGTGATTTGGTATTAAAAAAATATTTAACGCCAACAGTCCTGGGGAAAAGGATTTGTGCGTGTTGGTGGATGATAAGACCAACATGAGCCAACCGTGTGCGCTTGCGGCCCAGAAAGCCAACCGTATCCTGGGATGCATCAAGAGATGTGTGACCAGCAGGTTGAGTGAGGTGATTCTGCCACTCTAATCTGGCCTTGTGAGACCCCACCTGGAGTACTTAGTGATAAGATGAGGGGTAATCAGTGGAAGCTGGAAGAGTGTAGGTTTAAACTAGATATAATGAAGAAATTCTTTACCCTGAAGGTGAAGAGGCACTGGAGCAGGTTGCCCAGGGAGGTTGTGGATGCTCCATCCCTGGAAGATTTTAAGGCCAGGCTGGATGGAGCCTTGAGCAACCTGATCTAGTGGGAGATGTCCCTGCCATGGTGGGGGGGTTGGAACCAAATGATCTGTAAGATCCCTTCCAACTCAAATCATTCTATGATTCACTCTATGATTCTATACAACGAATGCAAAAAAAGCTCTATGGATTTCACCATTATCTGCATCCCAGCCAGCAATTATCTGCAAACTTTAGTAATAGTTTAAGCATTGGTTACTTTACTTATTCACTTCTAGTATTGATACAAATGTCAGCAAACTACATGATGAACTGGGTTTATTCATAAGACAGATGTATGTAGATGTTGACAACAATGATGACAACATGCTGACAACAATGATTACAACAGTGCTGATAACAATAGCGGCTGGACTGGATGATCTTTTGAGAGCCCTTCCAGCCCCTAACATTCTGTGATTCTGTGAATGACAGCACCAAAGTCGCGGGTTCGATTCCCGGTCGGTCTCCCTGTGTTATCTGGTCTAGTCAAGAGGTGGCATCCCTGCCCATGACAGGGAGGTTGGATTAAATGATCTCTAAGGTCCCTTCCAACCTAGGCCATTCTATGATTCTGTGTTCAGATCAGAATCAGAGTCCTCACAAATGAGAAAAAATAGGGCGTAATGTGGCGTGATCCACAGAAAGTATCTCAACCTTCATCTGGTACAACGTACATGAACAAATGTGGCATCCATGGGAAAGGATGAAGGATATAGAATACACTGCCAGTTACAGCTCCTTCAATTCTTACCTTAGAAACCTCAGTACTCACACACTTAAGGTTTGGCAATGATCTTTATAACCCCTACCGATTCCTTGGAATCTCTGTGTTTCTTTCAGCCCTTTCTAGGCTCTCAGTAAACCAGCTACAACTGCTTTGCTCACTTCATATGGCTTCAAATCACCAAAAATTATACCAACTGGATGTTTTTGTTTCTAATTTTACATACACACAAGACATATTAAACTTTTTACCCCCTCCCAGATACTGAGAAAGTTGCATACTTAGAGCCTTTGAGACAGGCTGCATATTTACAGGATGTGACTACTATTTTTTCCCTGAATATCTTCATACCTAATGCTTAGGAGTTTGTTGCTCACACTCTATCTTTACTTGCTATATTCACCCATATCTGCCACTAAAGTGTGTTACAAGGCTGACTTGAAGCATACTCAATAACATTTTTAAAAAACTCTTCTGTGGACTTTGGATCAGGGCTGTCAACACTGAAAATTAAACACACATATTTGAGAGAAAACCATCATCTTTCTTTTTGATATAGTTGGTCTGCATTCATAGAAAGGTCCTGACTTAGCTAATTAGGAGTATACTCTATCTCCATCCAAATGCTGCTGAGGGAGGCACATCTGAATCTCATTATGTAAAAGATGGCTAATTATGTTTATGTTCTTTCAGTACATTCACCAGAGCTGAAGAAATTATCTCAACATTAGGCTATTTCCCTCTCATTTTGATACTCAACAGAAGAAAGGCATAAAAACATGACCAGACTTTGCTAAGCATGGAACAAGGGCAGAAGGACAGCTGAACTTCTATAACTGTCTTTTCAACCACAAAAGTCTTTCTTTCCAAATGTCACATATAAGTGAGGGAAAGCATCGAGTTTTTCAAGGAGCGTGACTTGCAAGATGAAAAATGAAAGCTGCTCTCATAAGTCAATTTCTCGAACAAGCTCTGCTTTACACCACCACACTTCACTGAATTAAGGACTACTGATAGGCATGGTTTCCAGACACTGTACTACCGGGAGCATTGCTGAACTTTTATAAAGATACTATGAGGTACTGTCTCTATAGCCATTGTCACCATACTAATAGAAAAAGGGAGTGAGCATGAAAACACAGTCAGCAACAAAGTGGATACGTGACTTGAACCTTCTGTGAATCCTGAGACACATTTGAGTTGGAGTTCAGAACACACAGCATCTTATTTGCATGGAGCAGACTGTGTTTCCTCCCAGTGAGCAGTAACAGGGGATTTCTAAGAGGCTATTCTCAAAGGATTTTTTTCCATGTCCACTTGTATAACAGTAATGCACACAGATGATTCTAAGGAGAATCAAGAAGACAGAAGACCCAAGTCCCAGGGGATAGAATTCCTGTGATTACTTTCCACCTTTATCTGAGGAAACAGAATTTCTGTATGTTTTGTGAAATTACAATGACTCATAGGGTCATTACCAGAGAGACTACTGCACAAAGTGACATTTTTCATACACAGAAAGAGAAAGGCAACTATTCGTATCTAACTGAATCCAACACATTCCAAAGATGACTTAGTGAGTATCTCAGGTCCAAAAGGTCAACTGAGGATAATTTAAAATTTTGACCATACATTTTTCATGATAATACAGAATAAAGTATCTCAAAACTCAATTCCTGAAGAAGATGAGAATCCTCCCAGGTTTAATACTGTGGCCTTCTTATGATTTAAAAAACAACCACAACACGCTAATATAATAGCTGTCCTATTGCACTTACCAAAGCTTCACTTGAGAATTGTAAATGATCTGTTAATTCCAAAATTATACTCACAAAACTAGAACTTAAATGGTGCCGGAAGCACATACCTGCAGTGTGGCTTGTGGAGATGGTGTGTGTTTGCCCAACTAAAGCTGACTAAAGGTTTCTGCTTCAATTTCTGAAATCAAGGAAGAATTATTTAACTCACGTAGTGTTTCCATACCTGTGGTTTCTGAGATCTACTGCAGGACTGAGGGCAGCCTACGTGACAGAATGGAATACATCTCACATTGCTCCTGAGCTAAATGCCAGCCAAGCTAGCCCCAGGATGGGGACAAGGTCATCACATCAACAGAGCACAGTAGTCATGTATAATGCAGGTAATTGTTCTAGATACAATCTCCCGCTGGCATGGCCATGATTCCTTCAGACCTGAGCTGCTTGAATCATGTGGGTGTGTTCATTTACCAACAGCGTGAGGCAATACTGTGTTGTCTCAGCACTTTGGAGATACAAACAGCTTTTTATCTCCTGAATGAATCCAGTAGTACTAGTCACCATCAGGGATCACTCTCCAGCCTTGAGTTCAGTGGGATGTCACAACTTATGTTTTTAAATGCAGAATATATTACCCCAGTAATAGAAGGAGGACGTGCCTACGCTGCCTATTAAGAATGGTTCCTGGCCCATGCTAACCTTTGAGCTGAGCCAAGGAATTGTCTGTGAGGCCACTGCTTGTTACAAGCCAAATCTGTACCACCATGCTAGTGGTCATAGGATATGGATGATTACACATTGGCTTCTCTGCTTTGAGCTTGCCCTGTCAATATTGCATGTCTAGATGCCATAGATGACAAAGTTTTATATGAGCTGAACCTGAGTTAAATCATTCTGACTGTCAGTAGGGTTTATTCCAGTTATGGAGCTTTATTGCATGGCTTTCTATTAGTTCAGAATAAGGTAAATGGTACTTGCAAAACAACATGAAAATATATTATAACAAAGTCCTCATGCTATAAAAAATTGCATGTTACAGAAGTTTCTGGGAGTCTGTGCAGGAGAGGGAAAAAAGTACAACTCTTCATAAAACACAGAATTTTACATAATGTAACAAAATCTGGTCAAATTAATCCAAGAAACTACTGGTGATTGATACTTCTCTTAAGTCTAGAGCAGTGTTTCTCTCAGCTAAGATTGTTCGTAAAGGATATCCCAAAGTATTAGCAACCACTTTATCATGGGCATGTCCATGTGACTGTGATGTTTGATCTCTTCCTCTACTCATGGTTTTCTGTTAGAAGACTGTAACAGTGTCTTGCCTTGCTGCTTCTTTGTACTGTTTCATACATTAATCTATACTCCCTACCATAGTTCCAATTGCTTTCTTCTATTTTAACTACTCAGACACTTCAATCTGCTGCAGTCTATAATTGAAAATACTCCCTTCTTCCTGACTTGTTGCATCCTGGAGATCCAGATCTTCCAAAACTCTAAGCATGACAACAAAGAACTACCACAATATCCAGAAATAAGTCTTTCCAGGACCAGAGCAGAAGATATGGCAGCACTGAAGATGGGTGCAAGATAAACCTTTGTCCCAAAGGTTATCAGAATGGTAAATGTGACTATCTCCCCACACCCTTCTCCAAGTATTGCTGAGCTCAATTCCCTTTCTGCCTTTGCCCTTCTATATCTTTCTGACTGTCACTGAAAATACTAAAAATATATGCTGCTGTCAGTATTGGGTGTTCCTGCCAAGGTGCTGGCATTGAAGGGCTTTAGAGGTGGCCTATGTGAGAGGACTTCAAGGGCTGCCCTCTGCCTAACAGGTGGATGTACCCTGAAGGAACTATGACCCATAGAGATCTCACAGTGGAGCAGGTTTATCATGAAGGAATTGTATCCTGGGAAGGATGCATGAGAAAACAAGTGGAAAGTGTATGGAAGAAAAAGCATCACAGAGAAGCTGTTATGCACAATCCCCATTCCTCATAGTCATTTACTGCTCAGGGTGGGGAGCAGGCAGAAGCATCAGAGTGAAATTGAGACTGGGAAAAGGGAGAAGTGATTTTAGTCTTGTCTCTGTTTCTCACCATCCTACTCTATTTTTGACTGGCAATAAATTAAATTAGCTTTGCCCATGACAGTAACTGCAAAGTATCCTCATCTTCATCTCATCCCATAAGGTTTTTCATCCTGTTTTCTTCTCCTGTCCTTTCACGAAAGAGAGTGAGTGAGCAATTGGGTTGGAGTTTAGCCAAGTTTAACCCTCCACAACTGTGAATATGGCTTATTGTTTCTAAACCTTGTTGTGGCCAACTATGGACCTTACAATAATAAAAGAAATATTCTACAGCAGCGTAACATTTGTTACCTGCACCACTTTTTAGGGACTGCATACTCAAGGAATATCACAGCAAATTCTGAACAGCCACAGCTCAGGCCCACAGGGAAAAAAAGCCAACTTTGAAAGCCCACTGTCACTCCTGTCTATGGGAGGACAGCCCCTTGGCCTGGACCTGCAGTCACCTCACAGCCTCTCATCGTCCTGTCCCACCACACCTCCCCTGGGTCTCCTCCTTGTTGTCAGGGCTGAGGCAGAGAGATATGGAGCTCAGCATGAAGGTGCAGACAAATAAATGCAGTGTCTAAACACCAGGAAGCAATTCAGGTGTTTAACATATTGTCCCAATGTCATGTTGGCTGTCTTATAGCCCAGTGTCCTACGGATATACATGAAATCAGCAGATAGGACACATGATCTGGGAAAAAGTATACTAAATGCTTATTTTAATCCCAGCTGTAACACCTGGAAGTCTGCTGTCTCCATGCATGGACAGTTAGCTCACACCTGGCTGCACAGAGCAAGGCTCAGGTGTCTGCAAAGAGGCTCTGTGGTGTCACTTCAGGCGTGTGAGGATCCTCACCTGGCCTGTAGCTGCCACATTGGGACAGGGCAGGGCTGGTGTAAACATAGCACCGTGATGGTCTGCTCCACCTAGGAGTCTCCCAAATGGCACTAGACACATATCTGCTAGGAACTGAACATTATCTGTACAGAGTAATTGACAGTGATCTGCAGTGCACTTCAGATATCCTAAGTTATCTGTCAAGATCCCAAGAAGCCACTTCAAAGACCTCCTGTAGATCCTGTTTCCTACATGGTAGCTCTTTGTTGATGTCTCAGTGAGCCTGCAACATGGTTCTACACAAATGTTTAGAATTTTTAAATGCCTTTCTATGTTTAAACTTTGGAATTTGGTTGCAAACAATATCTTGCTCTCTGTTCCTACAAATATAAAAATTTTTATTGCAATTTCCCACATCTCTGGGAGATTCCTGGACTTCTGTTTTCTAATAGATTGCAAACAATTTTGTGTAGGCTGGTAATAAAAAAAAAGAGAAAAAAGAAAAAGAAGACATCAGCTGCCTTTTATGATTCGTAAGTGTTCTTCTCAATAGTCTCCCAAGCTTCTGGTGTTGACCTTTAATGTTTCAAGGATATAATAATTACCATAAAATATTCCACTTCCTTGGCCCAGAATTAAAAAATATTACAATTCACTTTCTTCTTTGCAATCATTTAATCTACTAATTCTAATCTGTTCCAATCTGTTCCAATCCAAAGATGAGCTGGAGTGCCTTTCCACTTTCTTCTTCTCCGTCATTCACTTTACATTATCCCCTTCGAACTAAACTAGAAAAA
>NW_009703244.1:1705-51908 GCF_000703405.1 Apaloderma vittatum | reverse complement strand
GAAAGAGAGACTGGCTACTGATAGGACAGACAGAAGGAAATCTGCAGAGTAATGGAAAAAATATTTCTTTCACATTTACATAATATTTTAAATGCTCTTCTTATACTTGTCATGCAACAATTACACTTCAAAGTAACAGCTGCATCTCTCCTGAGAGTAACAGCATAGTGAGAGTTAATAAGTAGCTCAGTTCCACGAATCCCCTTTATGAGAAACTCACATTGTTTGATAGAAATCTGAGCTGTGACAGAATAAAGCAGGCATTTTTACAGAGTTCATAATATGAAGATATTTTCTGCATGATGAGAGAGAGGGATTCATACAGTGTTAAACTGAAATGTACAAAAAAAATTCACAAGGTTTGTATGTTCTGTTTTATATAGTTATCACCAGCTGGAGAAAAAATACTGCATAGCAGGTGGAAAAAAATCCTATTATAATACTTTATCATCAGACAATTACGATTATCTGGAAAGTAGTTTCAGAACTGTTATAACAGTCATGAAAACCTGCCAATACGTTTGAGAATGTAAGCCTTTCAAGATAGATTAAATCACCAACAAGCAACCTCTTCAGGACTTCCCATTGGTTGGGACTATTGTCTTCCACAGCAGCCCTAGCATGGCATCTATTTCCAGATCCTATGGTTCACAGAAAAATAAAGCACATTATTGTGACAAATATTATTAATGAATCCACAGTAATGTATCCATCACAATAACTTGCCACAATAATTAGGAAATTGCCCTAAACTGGCGTATTCCAAATACACATCCCCACCCTGCTAGTACCAGCATGTACATTAACAAGATCACATCTTTATCTGAAATAATGACTTGAAAGAATTTTTAAAAGTCATCTCCTAGATCTCCAAGTTGAATTCATATTTTCATATGGAACAAACCTATTCGGCTGACATCACCAGTAAATATAAATCTTCAGATGAAGTATTAAATTACTCCCCAGAGACCTCCTTCTGCCTCACATGCTGTTTGTAAATGACCTGTCACCCAAACTGCTTATTCTGTTCCTGTTCCCTGTTCCCTGCATTTGTAAGCATTATAATACCACTTTTCAGCTCCCGCGTCATAACATCATCTACAGCAGGATCTCAGCATATTTTACAGTCGTTAAGTAATTTAACTTTGCAAAAAATGAATTCTTGCAGCCGCTATTTTTCAAAGGTGGAAGCTAAGGTACAAACAGGTTAACCATAGCCTTTTTAGTGAAAAGCTGAGCATCTCTGCCTTTGAAATCAAGAACATTCAAAGCTCAGCAAATTTTACAGCCAGCGCAATGATGAAGGAACCAAGAAGAGAGACAGCCCACATCATAAGATTTGCGGAACTATTAATCTCTTTTTTTTTTTTTGGTACAGCACTCAATTCCGTGTTACTCTAGAACAACTTTTTTTAAAATGTAATCAGTTATTCAATATGTAATGAAAGATTTTCAGAGTGAAACATGAAATATGTGGATGAGAATGCTTTGATATTATGGAATTTGGCTTGTTTAGAAACAAGAAAATTCCACCGAGGTAATAATTTCTATTTTGCTATGTATATCACCAATTGCTTATTATCAGAGTAACTGAGCACACATCTATGTTCTTTTGCTGTTTGAGTTAAGCCTTAAAATGGGTGAAGTTCTGAGTGCTCTGAGTACCACCATGCTGCCCAAAATCTCATCTGGATGTTCTATAAATGCACCACTATGGACCAGTAACTACATCATGGAACCATTACTGAGACCAACCAGGCCTTGACTAATTTAAGCAAAGGGATTATCTCAAATCCAGCTACTCTGTGAGAAGTGATATCTAGCACATCATCTTGAAAGAAGCTCTGCTGAAATAACCTAAACTCAATGTTTTTTCCTGTTCATGACGAACTGTTGAATTATTTGCTGAGCGGAAATATAAAAAACCGAAAATGATTCATATCATATACCTTGCAACAGTCCCTACAGGACTTTCTTCATGCCTTCATTGTTCTAAAGAGAGAAATTTCAACTGGGTGAGGGAGTTATAGAAGACTAGAAGTTTCAGAAGGATCTCTTCATAAACAAAAAATATTAAAATCTTGTCCCACTGAAGACTTGGGAATTTTTCAAGTGGCTTCCATAGCAAAGCAGGATCTCACCAAAAGTGGCTTTGATGATACTTAACCAACAATGATTACTTGTAAAGCAGCACTCTGGATACTTACCAAGAAGATGTATCCTTGCTCTTAAAGGAGGAAGCAAAACAAACATACTAATAAGAGAATAAACAGAGGTGAAGGACATAATGAAAATCAGGATCAAATAGTGTTTCAGGAAGAGAGGATGTAATATATAATATTTTCATGTCAGAATGAGGAATATTTAAGTACATTAAGGGTTGCAATTTAAAAAATTATGAGAAAAGAAACTTCTCCCATTTACATGAAGTGCATAGCTATGTTTTATCCAGAATAATTATGTTAATAATATCATGCTTATACCTTCATCTTATTATGAAGCATGGGTGTTTGTGAAAATGGAGATACTTTAATGATTGCATTTATTATCTGGAAACAAAAGATGAGATTCATCTCACTTAGGTTTATAAAAGCTGAGCATCAAGTCCAAGTTCATTATCTAGAGGCCCTTGGAGTCACCTGTCAGATAAGCATTTCCAAACTTATGATGTTTAAGACAGTCAAGACTTGTTTATCCATTACTAGTGATTATAGAAAGAGCCCAAAGTCTAACTTTGCTAGATGCACAACATTCATATAGCTAAAGTTGGGTGATGCTAGATCGACCTTAATAGTATTTTCTCATATTAAATCTTCTTGCGATGAAGTCTTTGAAGTCTAGGACTGCTACTACTTTTACATATAAACATCTGCTTAAATGCTTTGCAGGTTCTCAACCAAGCACTTGTCAGGAATAAAATTCAAGCAGGTAGTTACAGTTTCCTTCCTTCAAGAATGTTAATTCGTAAATAGTTTATTTTGTTCAAGTAGCCATTAGCAAAGCATTTTAAGTACCTAGGATTGGCAAAGCAGACCTTTAATTAAACTGCATACAGATTTTGTTAACCCAGTGGAGTTCCTCCTAGTGCCAGCATCTATCAAAAATGCTGTGTTCCTGACTGCTGCACCACACTGCAAAAGTTTTATAAAATAGCTGAAATTCATCTGAATAGCATTCTCATAAAATAAAAATTTAATCAACAGGCTTTCCTATCCAATGACACAACTAGGTCCTGTCAACTCTGGTGGTCTTTAAATCTCAGTCCATCACCTAAAGCAGAGTCACAGAGACTCACTGTCCTCTTCTGTAAGTGACTATTCCTGCATCAGTTCTGTGACAAGAAGTTGTATTAACTGTGTAATATTAGTTGCTGCAGCATTCAGAGTGTGAACAGAAAAATCTACAGAAATGGAGGTGATAAACTGTGTTAAATAAGCCATGACTGCTGCAGTCAAGGCTGCCTTTGGTCAAGATGTGAAGAGCAAACCTGATACACTTAATCCATTAGCAAAGCTTTGGAAATGAAAGTAAATGTTAACAGCATCTAACTGCTGTCATTCCTGCATCCAGACGGGAAAGGTTCATAATATAATTCTGATTTGTGTTTGCCTTCTAGTCTAGCTTTGCTATGATATTTTTGTGTTTAGATACTCATATGGCCGTATTCATCATTGGTCTGCTTCTCTTTTGACTTTTTACCTCTGCCATATCACACTGGCAGAAGCAGTTTTGATATTTATATCTTTGGTTGATGTTCACTTTTGATTGATGGTTCACTTTCAGAAATTCCACAACAGGACTGTCAGAGACTGGAAAGTCAGAGACACAGATTAGCAGATTCATTCCTGTTCGGCCTGTCCTCTCCTTGTTTGTGTTTTTTTTTTCATTTCCATCTGTTTTCTCTTTATGATTTAGGAAAAGCACAAGAGAAGGACAATACCAATATAGAATAAGGCTGCAATGTGTCATCTTCTTAAGTGAGGAGCAGAACATATCTGCAGTGTTTCTCTGATTCCTAGAAACATTCATGCAGTGTTAGCATCACTCACTTATTTGGGTATAGGCAAGCCGTAAGGGCTAGCTGTTAGGGATAGATTTTACATTTTGTCTTTACTCCTGTTAGGTATGTCTTATTCTAGGAGACCTCTATTCCAATACAGGAGACAGCAGCCAACACATTGCTGTAAGGAATAAATGACAACTGTACCTAAAGGAGTTGTTTTGCTGTCGTGACACGTTTGTAAGAAATGTGGGTCATTGAGAATGTTTTGGACTTTTTTGTACTGTAGCTAACATAAAGAAGATACTGTCTTGCATGGGGTCGCACTTGCTCTTAGAAGTAAGTGTGATAAAAATGATTGACAATTTTGGATGGATAACATAACACAAACACTGTGGAAAAAAATATTTTCCCCTCATTTTTATCCAAATTCACTTTCTTCCCAGGAGAACAGGATAGCTGATCAGTTACAAATATGTGCTAGAATAAATCCTTTATCGCTTGCGTCCAGAAAATTGTTTGGCATGTTCTTGTGCCCTTGAACTTCTTTTTTGGCCCTGCTCTTTAGGGGCACTTCAGTGCTTTGCCACAGAGATTATCAATGCAAGAAAAAGAGACTGGTAAAGGGCTTACTGCCTTTTACTGCCTCTTTTGCTTCAGTACCCTCTGTTAAGACAGACGGATTAGCATAGCAGCATCCAATTCCTGTCCTAAGCTCAGCAAACCAGGAAGCCATCACCCTGAGCAAGTACAGACGATGGCAGCAACAAAAAAAGGATATATATGGGAAGCTCTGCTGGCTGGATTCTGTCTGCATGTTGATTTCTTTTTACGTAGTTACTTAGGCTGGCCTCTGCGGCACACTGATCAGGTACTTTTATCTACTGGTCTCAGCATGTTCTCCTGTGCAATAACCTCCTTCATTCTGTCGATTTTCCTTATTTCTGAAATTCTGCATTTGCAATTTTGTTTTTCTCTTGCTTTGCAGATTTGTATGACTTTTTCCAAATTTAATATGAGAAGATGCTCATGTACCTTCCCATTGTTTTAGGTCACCTCTGAGAATGCAATCTCAAGAATCACAGATCCTGCATCTTCAGGAAAAACCTCTAAGTTTTCTTCAAACTACTCAAGCAATTTCCAGTATTCATGAATCCAGGTTTTTATTTTAAAGTGAAATGAAATATAAATACATAATAAAATCTGTGGTCCAGGACGCTTTTACATTAATTTGACGTATGCAAAGATGAAGGGAGAAAAAAGGGACTACATAGCTCCCAAAACCAAGATCAGCTGTTGACTTGAAACTTTGTATTTTGTATTGTCTGTTCTTTCAAAAGATGAATAACAACACTGAATATTTATTTTTATTTTTTTCCTTCTGCTGATTTTCCTTTCTTGAATAATATGCACTTTAAAAGATTCTTGAGGGATTTCACAGTTCTCAACACAGCACAGTCTTTATTCAGTAGAGTTTATTCAGTAGAGTTTTCAGCATTTAAAAAAATGTATATCCAGTGTTTCAGTTATCTTTCTGCAGGGCCTAAGGTGTTCATGCACCAGTATTTCTTCTCTGATAACATTTCTGATTGCCTTCACTGACTACCATCTGCAGTTGTGAAAATAATAATAAAAATATTACAGACTACTCAAGCCCACTGCACTCTCTGTAAAAGCAGTCTGTCCTTGTACATATAGAATATCCCTTATACAGGCCCTGTATAGGACTCACTTCTGTGTAGAAACACATTTCCTTCTGGGTTTTTTTTTGCCAAAGTAAAACAACTGTTCATATTTAAACTTGACATAAAGTATCCTATTCATAAAAGAGTCTACTCATGGGTACATATATTTAATCATCTGCAGAAAGATCAGATAAGTATATACAAAAAAAGTCATCAAACTGCTCTGTGTCCTCTTGAAGTGTCAGTAGACATGTCAGCGATGTGGAATGATCAGCAATGCTGGGCAGGGTTGATATCCAAGGGACATTTTACATTTTTCAAGGATGGGATCACTGGTTTTATGAACACTTAATTTTCATGTTGCCAGATAAGCATCCTCCTGCAAGCCTAGTATTTACCCAAAACACAGATCAAATCCCTAACAGATGTCGGCTATTGCTCATGAGGAAGGAAAAAACCATTGTGAGTGCTCTACATGGTTTGATGCTTTGGCATGGAGCTTTAGGGCATAAAGTTGAGGACAAACTACCAGTTGTATGGAGTATCAAGTAAAAGGACTGACTTCTTTCCAAAAGTCTCTCAGCAAGGATTTGCTGCCTTTAGGCAACAAAAATGAGAAATAACTGCTCTGTCATACTTGGTCTGTTCTGTCTGCTCTTTATCCTTCAAAAGCCCATGAAGATACCACAGAAGCAGATCTGGACCCTAAACAGACAAGCTATTTAAAGTAGATAAGAATGGAAAGTCTAGTGACATACATGTTGTTGTTTCAGATGTTTTGTGGTAGTTGCCAAAATGTAAAAAAACAGTGAGTCTAATAAAGTAGGTCAGACTATGTTTGTTCTATATGCATTCTATTACAGTATGTAGTCCTGAAATAGCAATAGACAGTGTTAGAGAATTAAAATTGTCTTGCAGTTTTGAATAGCCATAAGCAAAAAATACTGAAAAGACATCAGCTATGGTCTGTTGCTCTAAAATATTGTTACAGGGTTTTTGTAAACCTTTAATTTTTAAATTAATTGAAATATGAGTAATCAAAATGAGAGGTATCTCAACTTGATGCATTCTACCTACAACATTATGGAAAAAGTATGACATTACATTTTATAATTATTTAGTAAAATAGTTAATTATTGGGTCTTAACTAGTTTATATTTTTCAGAAACTATTGATGTTGCATTCTATTGTACTAGAGAACTTGTCATGAACACTTCTTGGGGGAACTAGTTCTGTAATTGTCTGTTTCATCTGTGTAAAAAAACAACTGAGTTTCCAGCAATTTGCATGGGTGAATGCAAATCTGTTCAAAGAGCAAGAAGCTCCATTTACAGATGTCTAATTGTTCTACCGCTGTTTTGCTCTTTGGTTCCACTCAGTTACTAAAGTGTAACGGATAGATTTGTCAACATTTCAGAGCATCAACAATCAGGTTCACAACAGCTGCTCTCAGCACCTCTAAAACCCAAACCCTTTAAAAATCAAGCTCTTAAAATCCTGAAATTGATAAAGATGTGGAAACGACCATGGCTGCATGAGAAGGAAATAAATATCAACAGGGGAAAAGAAGGCACTTTTTAAAGGATTGTTTTAAAGAGACAGGATGAACAGCTTTTTTCAAATTAAAACAAAACATGAAAAAAGAGACGTAGTCCTATTTAAATGCAGACCTTTTTACTTTGCTATAGCAGTGATAATAAAGCAGTAAATTAATTATGTGGAAGTAATTTGAGATGTTATTAATTTCTTCTAGACAATAGTCTCAAACAGTGGTTTTAAACTGAAATTATTATCATTTGATGCAGTTTTGCGTTCTTAGTGCTGCAGCTTCAGTTTAAGGCAAAACAGCTATCTGCATGTAAGCCTTCTTTAAATGACATTTGACTGGGTTTTTTTCAGGATGCTTTTCAGATATTATTTCTTCTAAGGAAAATATTTGTTTGATTTCCAGTACAGTTATAATTTTTTATAACATAACTCTTAAAAATATGGAAATAATTTATTGGATTTTGCAATTAAAAATCATTTAAAGAAGATCAAATAGGAGAAATTCTTTCAAAACGGAAACAAATGCATAGCTCAAACAGGGCACAGTTTTCATAAGCACACAATTAATAAATTCATTCATAAGTAAAGCTGTTCAGGAAATGTGAAGTTTTTGTCCAAAACGTAAATGCAGAAACATGTTTCTGACCATAAAGGCATAAAAGAATTTTAGTTGAAATGTTAGAGGACGACATGGGTTAATTGCATATTTCTCTGCAGATATATATATATATAGATATCATACAGCCAGAAGAATTTTGAACTTAAATAACAGATAAATTAGTAAGGGAAAAAATAAAACTCTTTTAAGTATTAACACTATTTCAAGATTTGAGAATTAAAAAGGGAAGTGGATATATCAAAGTACATCAATGTAGATTAGGGCATTCATTACATGTAGCCTTAACAACTATCAACAATCCCAAGTTTTCCATTCGTATTTTTTACCTGACTTTGTAGTTTGCATTTTCTGCCTGCAGATATGATTGAAATTCTCCTTTGCTAAATAATCACATGATCATCAATAAAGTTAACAGTATCTGAAATAAGCAAAGGCATACATATATATGTATTTATTTTTATTTATGTGTCCATGTATTTTTCAGTGTGCACTACTTGAACTAACAGAAACTCTCCAATTCTTTTTCTTCTTGAAAGGCAGTG
Source organism: Apaloderma vittatum (assembly GCF_000703405.1). Lineage (NCBI taxonomy): Eukaryota > Metazoa > Chordata > Aves > Trogoniformes > Trogonidae > Apaloderma > Apaloderma vittatum. The sequence goes on along the minus strand of NW_009703244.1, from coordinate 43,514 downwards.
GCTAGACTCTACTGTTTTCAACTTCATATAGCTTTCAAACTTACTACTGCTTCTGCTACAACAGCTGACTTCTTTTGATATCAAACCTCTGGCATTCCCAGTGCATCTTAACAAATTACAGGTAACAAATATGCAACATATTCCTCAGCTTGAAAACTTTTAAGTTGACAGATAGATGTCAGTGACTTTTTTACAGGCATCTATCTTTGTTAAAGTTTCAGAGAACATATTCTCTAAAAAATAAAGCACATCTTTATATCACTATAAATCACATTTTATTTTCATTCTGACATGCTGTTATTTATAGCTCTGTGCTTAGGTTTTATTCAAAGATTTTGTGGTGTTCACTCAAGGAAGAGTTATACACCTGAAAATTCACTAATAAATAGGTATCCCCATGAGTATTCCTTCTAAAATTAATTAGAAAATTAGAATGCAGTTAAAGCTGGGAAAAACATCAGAAATTAGATGTTAGAAAAGCTGTTAGATATTTTTGCATTTCTTCCTAAGTAAGTGCTTTTGAGTTGTGTAATTCTTTAACACATCATTACAAAGCACTGAAAGATAGAGCTCTGCCATCCTTAAATTTCTTGTATCTTATGCTTGCTGAAGACAGTTAAGCTGCTATCCAGTAATAACAGAAGATGGGATTTAATATTTTCATGCTGTAAATCAAGGTAACTTAGGTATATGCTATATTTTATATATGATGCTGTTGTCCATTATCTGTGTGCATCCAAAGTGATTAAAATAAGACAGAGAATGCTACATTTCACAAATGTATCTGATTTAAATGGAAAGCCCATAGCTCATTGAGGATCTAATTTTATACGATATCATAATCCAGTGAGTGACCTCCAGTTCAACTGATTTTATAGACCTTGGACATGCTCTGCATTTCTTGAGTTTCCCAGCTCCTTGCAGGATTGACCCCAGAGTGAAAAACCCATAAAAGACAAGTAAAGAATTATAGGCAGTTTCACAGATACAACTTCTGAAAACAAAGCATCTACAATGCTCAAAAGCCCTTTGCATGCAATGAAAGCAAATCAAATAACAAACTAGCAGACTATAGCAGACTAGAAAGGCTATATCCAACTCCATACTACAGAAAGATGAAGCTACTCTTGATAATCCTTTCTTCAGCCTTCTGCCAAAAAAACCCCAGGGAATCTAGGAAAGCATTTAACTTAAGACAATCAAAGGTAGGAATTGCAAGGCAGCTCATGCAGTGAAATCAGCTGACAAATTCTGAAAGCTACAGTTTTGAAGGCAGAATCCCCGGCAGCACCTATGCCAGCCAAAGCACAGGCTGAAGGACCAGATTCCTTTCATCCACACTGTTAACCTTATTGCTCACTACCTGGCTTGATTTGCGGCATTGACAGTTCCTGTAAAAACACAAATTATGTATTTTTACTAAGATATTAATAAATGCATCTTTTCTTAATAACCCATGTAATTAATCCACTAGACCTGTGAAATGACTAATCAAGTATACAAGGAAATTTGTTTGTTTCTAAAATTAATTACTATATGTTACAATGTTATATCTTACTTTTAACTCCCTGCAAAATTAGAAGCTATTATCAATTTATAGTTAGCGGGTTGGTTACACTTTCAATGAAGTCTGAGATAACGACTATTTTCACAAAATTCTGTACTCATATGATAATACAGGTTTCAGTAGAGTTTAACACTGTTAAACATCACTCAAAAAAATGCAAAAGTAAGTTTCTGCTCTGCCAATTGATGGAGTCAACAGGAAGGACACAGACACCAATTAAAAAGTAAGCTGATTTTACTATCTATTTCAAGGTGTTACAAAAATATGGTAATGCACTTTATTAAAACAAGTAGCAAAGAAAACAAGCAAGGTAATGCAGCTAATCATTGTTACATATGGTTAGGAATAATGATTAAGAAAGATACATCACCAATTACTCTAATACTTTACAATCATCCAGGTCCGCAGTTGCTGGGGACTCCCGCTTGCAGTGGGGATTTGGAGAACCCATCTGAGCAGTTAGGAAGTTCTGCGCAGTGTGTCCACTCATAGGTGAGGTCTCCAAAGTTGCTGCAAGAGGGTCCAGCTTTCATGCAGTTGAATAAACCAGAACCATCTTGTGTCACCCTCCTTGCTGGATTCCACTCAAAGCCTGGCCAGGGCTCAAGAAGGAAAACAGGGAAGTTTCTCTGTCTATTTTGGCTTCAACATCTGGCTTAATTTCTTCAAAAAGGACTTTATCTATTTTAGCTTTCCATATGTCTAGTTTCACATCCTTACAACTTGCCTCTAAATAAAAAATAATCCGGTGATCATTACACTATAGGCAAAGAATCTGGTGTGTATCATCCTAAGGGTGTGACTGCATTCTGTTGTCTACCATTACACAATAAACGTTACAGCAAAGCTTTTTATAGATTGGCATCTATATATATATTCATTCTACAATAGATCAATGATATATTACATGTACAGTTAATGCCACATGCATGAAATATATTGTAGGGTTTTGTTGAAATAATACATGAAGCGTTGACATATGATTTTGATACACAGAATAAGAATTTAGAAGTTAGAAATCTTTGCACTAGTTTCCCACATTCCTGATGAAAATTCACCTCTCTAGTAATCTCTAAAAAGATAAGTGATATCATTACAGTAAAGGAGGATAGTGAAGAAGAACAATTCACGAGCAGTGTTCCACCTTTGGCTGTGTGTAGCCAGCTGTCATAATATTTAATGATCACATCTTTTACCAATTGTCAGACAACTGAAGTTCCTATCGTACATTAAATATCAACCATGTTCAGGATGGCTTCTATGCAAAACACTGCTTTCACTGTTAAGGTATGATTAAGGGGGTACAAATCCTCTCAGTCCTATCAAAACAGTGGAGGTTGTATACATACCATTTTTTCCCATACTTTTACAATAATATAACTGCATCCATTCATATGAAACATAAAGATGTGCCTTTTTAGATATGTCATATCCCTAATCAATATAGTTTATCCTGAATAAAACTTCTGTTAACCAGGTGATAAAAGAATTGCTTCTGACGCTCCTTCACTGAAAAAACATCACTTACAGAATTCAGCTCACCACGTGAATTTCTTTCACAGAGATTGTTTAAAATATTCTAGTAACTAGTTGATAGTTGTGGTACATGCATATTCAGCAGTGCTATAGAATTCTGTTTTGACTCACTGATTGGATGACTGGAATTTTCATAAATAACGGATGGGGAAATCAAAGAGCTCTGAAGATAGACACATAGAATGGCATTCACAAGATCACAAATATAGAAATCATCAGTACAGATATTTTCATGTTAGCTAGTTGTCAAGACTTTTTCACAGTGAGTGGAGTAAAATTGGCACTTTAAAAGCATGAGTCATCTCATCCTAAAATAGATGATTAAAATAGGTCAGATGAATCATTGAATATTGCTCTCTGTTGACCTTGAAGAGAGCATTGGGTTACTAGCTAGTGTGCACACATATAAACTGCAGACATACGAAGCTGGCTGAGAGGGACACATACAAGATATCTCTGGAAACATTTTTGCAACCAGATTTACAGGCATGTATGAGAATAATAGACTAATATTTCCTAAGTGGGGGGAAAAAAAAGAAAAATGTTTTTTGCATCTTAATGGAAAAGAAGTTAAAAGACAGTACACGTGATTTAAAGGGCTGTCTTATGTCTGTATGTAAATTATTTAGATACAAAGATATTCTTGCTTTAGAAGGTGTATACATGGAAATATTTTCACAGTATTTCAACACATTATATCCATATATGTTAACATCAAATATCTTCATAACTTCAAGATCTAAACATAGTACAGTAAATGACTGATTCACTTCAGAGAAAGCAAGTCCAAGACTTTAAATATTTTAAATTAATCTTGAAAGATTCTGATTAGATGATAAATGACTATGCAGTAAGCTACAAATTACTGAATGGATTTAAAATCTAAACTGCATACACGTACGAGATTTTCTCTGAGGAAAGTCATAACTGATCCTTTAAATTATAACTATAAAAAGCATACATAGAATGCTTTAACATCTTAAAGTATCCTCTTAATTTACTCTTGTGCAGGCTCCCACAATGGCACTTTCTTGAAATCAAAATCCAAAAATCATTCATCCTGACATATCTGCCAGGCTTTATCCTCAAACCATCAGAATATTAACAGAAAGGGTAAAGGCAGCATTATGTGTCTGTGCTATGCGGTTTTTGTGTTATCTCTGTATGACCTTAAGGTGAACTTGAAGTCTGCGTTCAATACGAATTGAGATTTTCCTGGTTTTACTTCACCTTCCATTTACTCATTGTGATGTACTACGTTGTTAACAACATTTACTGCTCTGCTAGAAATGAAGACCAAATTATCTCAAATCTCTTCGATTTTAAAAGATCTCCCCAATTCAGATTTAAATGAGATTGTACTAAATCTAATGTTCCTAAGCGAAACAATCTGCTGCCTGTTTGTGAAGTCAAAGGGAGTTAAACCCACTTATTATCTTTGAAATTCATTCCTAACAATCAAAAAAAGGATTGAGGCAAACGGTTTTATAAATTCTTTAGTGGCTCTTTACTTTCATGGATTGTATAACTATGGCAAATTCTCCAAGTTTTGTGAGTTTTTGTATACAATCGAAAGACAAACATTATAACTTTGTAAATATTCAGGAATAATGCTAGGGTACAAAATTGTTTACAAATTTGGGTAAAATTTGACAAATAGCTGTGAGAGTAAAGGGAAGTGGAAACATTTGATCTATTTATCAAAGCTGTTTTTATTGTTAGTAGTAGATCACCCTAGATCAAATCTAGCTATCTGTTTCTCTAACAGAGGCCAAAAAAGTCAAGCATAATAGCTAAAGCCAGTCCCATATTACAGCATATGTCCTTGTCTCTCCCCTTCTCTTCATATTGGCAATCACAAAATCACAGCATGGTAGGGATTGGAAGGGAACTCTGGAGATCAACTTGTTCTCTTGCACTGCAAAATGTACTTTTTAAAAGCACATTGCAAGGATCAGAGTCAGACCAATGAGAAAGCAACTTTTGTATTAGTCTTTAAAATGTATCTGTAATGTATATAGTTGCATTTATACACATTGTCCTAAGGTGAATTTCAATGTTACAATCTCAACAAATCTCAGTGTATTTGTATAAAGATCACTATGACTATTTGGTCAAAATACAACATCAGTACGTTGTTATAAGAAACTTTAGCTTCTCTTTCCAGTTGTAATTTATAAATATTTCATCTTTAGTCCTAGAAACTTTCCCTTTCTTTATTACATGTGTTAACATGGGGTTTATTAATTTTTCTCCTTAATCTACTGATGTCAATACCATTCTTTTACATCTTAGTTCCGCAAATACCAAAGCAGGTAGTCGCAAAAGCACATATCAAACATTTAACTTCTGTTAAACCCAAGAATTATAAAGTAATGTAAAGTCAACTCAGTGAGAACTCCATCTGTGAGAATAGCTGAATGAGTGTAGTGGCACAGCTTTCTCATTATAATAAAAAAACTATAATAAAAAAACAAGTAGGAAGGATTTGTTGGCAAAATTAAACTTCACAAATAAGGTCTCTTTGTTGGTTTTTATTTTTTTTTCAGAAAATGCCAACTATTCTAAAAAAATACATGAAAATAAAAGCTGAATTATGTTCTACATGAAAAGGCAAATTAGTCATTACCAATGCTGTTTTATAAGTGTGACTGTCAACTGTTTTTCTCCAGAATATGTATTGCTATTCCTAGTTGTTTGGAGAGGAGACATTATCCGAATATTATTTTTCTGTGGTTTTTTTTTTTTATTATTTGTTTCCTTATAAAACTATTTAATGGAATTTGAGACCTTGTTTTTTCTTTAAAATGAGAATATAACTAGTAGTACCATTTAGCATTTTTACTTTACTCCTTATTTTTATAAAGAAAAGTAAAAATGTGGGGAATACAAGGGTGGAAATTATTTATTTACACCATATGCTTAAAAAAGGTTTACATATAATAGAATGAAATTAAAACAGTTCAGTCTTTCTCCCTTTTTTCTCTCTACTTCCACTCTTTATTTTATTTCTCTGCTTTCCAACTGTTTCCAACAAGAAAGTCAAAACAACGAATTTTTTTGTCTCACTCCATTTAAATTTTAGAACTTTCTTTCTAATTTCAGAAATTGAGATAGAAAAGAAAAAAAAGAAAGAAAAAAATGGGGAAAAAAAAAGTTGTGCCACAGAAAGTGCTAAATATCAAAAGGTAGTTTATGTCAGTCACTGTTTAATTTTCTCAAAAGATGCATTTCTCTTTAAGCGATCTCATAGAATTTGATAATCTCGATCTGCGCGTTGTGGAATATTATTTGTAGCTGCACTGTATCAGTCAATAAATGAAAACAATTTTGTCACAAATTCTACTTCCCTTTAAAAATAATATTCATAAACAAATATAAACAACTAACTGTGGCAGCCTGCACATGCAATCTGCGTGTAGCAGAAGACAAATTGTCTGGAGAAGCTGAAAGTAAGCATACCCCTAATACAAATGTATATAGTATAATAATAAAAAGAAGCATTTTCTCTTATCCATATTCATATTCAAATGAAGCTGCAACTGAATATATGAATCTTTTTATCATACTTTCAACTTCTAATGTACCAACAGGACTTAGGAGCTTCAGTGTGAAAGATGTTCTTTCATTCAGGCTGCTATTTTTAAAGTATGCAAAGACCTCTGCTTCACCCTAGCTCACTTTCTATATTAAAAGTGTTTTGAAAACAACAAAAATGATTGCTTCTTGCACTCTGAAACAAGTTGATGCTCTCAGGCTGCCATAACAGACTATTGACACAATTTAAAATTTTGCCTGGCTGAGGATCTTGTGCAGCATTCCCCAGATGAACCATGCAGTCCTCTTGGCAAAAGGACTATACAAGTTCTTCTTGTTGTTTCCCTCAGATAAATGGAAACTATTGGTTTACGTGTGAGTTCTTAAGAAGATATTGTGTCAACGTTTACTAAAGCAATTATGCCGAGTAACCTGGGGCTTTAAAAATCTTTTTAGGAAAGAAAAAAAAAAAAAGTTAAAGATGATGTGGAGCTACGTCACATCAATCAGCTTATGATTCTAAACATGACAGTAAATTCTCGTACATTTACAGACACCATTTCCATGAGAATTCCTCTTCTAGGGGAAACAACTATTGTCCAGTTACCTGTCCTGTTACTTTTCTGCTGTATTCTGTCTTTGTCTCTGGACCTGACAACTCCTTTTGACATGACTGTATGTCTACTGCAACATCCCTTACACCTTAAATTATTTCCATATCATTTCCATATCATACTGGTTAGTTTATTGGGTAATTATTTGCTTGCTTAGCTATTTGTCTTTGCCTGTCTAGAACGTAGTAAGAGATGAGACAGCAGCATGCTGGCATATCCTACATTATATTAGCTTACATGGGACAGAAACAGTAGGTGTAATGAAGTAGGTGTCATGAAGGGTGTACCTTCGTAATGAACTTCCAAAGTCAAAAAAGAAACCTGGACTAAGGTTACTAAACTTTGACTAATGCAGTTTGACCTATCTTCATGGCTACTGTCATCCCTGTTGGTTACATGAAGGGCCAGGGTATGATTAAGTGTCATTCTAACAGACTTCCAAAGCAGTTTTGGTTCGACAGATTTCTAATAACTCACAATGTGTACGTGAAAGACACTACGCAGTCACTTTGCTGCTTAACTGTCTAAAAGCACTTCTAACTGTTGATCTATTGTTTAACAGTATGAAAATATCTCAGGTATATGATGTTATACAGATTTATTAGTCCGACATCTAAAATCTAACCTGCACTTTTACCTTCAAAACTGAACCATTTTCCATTTTATTCCATTTAGTATTTTCTCTCTAGATTCTTTACTAAAACCTCTTAAATACATTTGATTTTTTGTTTTTTGAATTTATATCCATTTCTCAATTATGATTTTGCTTAAATAATCCTTTTAAGACACTTTTCTCATCCCACATACTTCTATACCTTTCTTAACAGGCTTGCACAACTTAGATCCAGATTACAATGACAGGCTTCTCCCCTTACAACAGTCACCTCAACCTCAGGCTATTGTCATTATGACTATGCACCTTGCAAGTAAAGTTGAGTAGAAACGAGGGACATCCTTATGGTTAATTTTAAGGGAGATTGGAATTAAAAATATTTTTTGAACAATGTTTACACTGCAACCATTCGACTTGTAATTGAAAATCAAGTACCGAACCTGGGCTTTTTCTTCGTGAACAACTCAGTGTATAAGTAGTAATCCAGGAATATTTCAGCTGGATTTGCATAGAAGTAGGAAAACTTTCTGTCTGTGAAGAAACATTTGTTTGAAATTTTTTACCAATTTCTCCTTTATGATGTGCTTATTGATTTACATAGTGCTCCTGGCTCTTCCCTTAAAATCCTATTAACTGTTCTTTCAAAACAGTCTGTACATCCCAAACTTCTTCCTACATAGCTAGATCAATAATGGACAGTAGAAAACTTTCAAATAAATAAATGAGTAGACCACATGTTGATTTTAAATGCTCTGTCCACTTCAGTTTTTAATTCTCTTTCAACTCCCTTATCTCTTAATTATCTGTTCAGATGATAGCGGTGTTAAGATAACATTTTTCTCAAGTACTTACCCATGAAGTGATGAGTTCACTTGCACTGCTATACCAATTCCTCTCATTATTTGTAGGATTAAGTCAATGAAGTGGGGTTTTACACCATATTTTGGATGAGGTGAACTACCTCAGTCTCAGAAACCAAATTCATTGCTCAACAAAGTAAGTCATAGCCTGAAAATTAACTCTGAAGACAGTCCAATTTGTGGCATTATGCTCTATCATTATGAATTCTGCATTTGATTTGCACACTGCAGCTCAAGTTACTCCAGTTAGAAACTACCACTCATTGGTGCTTCCGATTGCTTCACCCATGGAACCAACTCCTTTAGGGGTCGTCTTTGCACTCTTCTTTAAGAGCTTTCTCTTTCACAAAAGTTGGTTCTTCTCCCAGATAACAGTGGAGAGTTTGGCCCCTTTCTTTAGATTTTTACATCCTGTAGTAAAACAGGGGCAAACCAAGCATGGTACTTCAGTGCTTGCTCAGACCTTATGCTCCAGAGACTCTCTTCTGTTGCAAGCAGTATTTTTGTTTTCACTGTAATTGTGATGACTCCAAATCAAAATTGCATTCACAGATTGCTGTATAGCAAATTTCATCTGAATGTAAGAAACTAAATTTTACTGTGAGGGTGGTTGAATACTCAGATCAGGCTCGCCCAAGAGCTTGTGACATCTGTCCTAGGTGATATTCAAAGCACAGTTGGACACGGCCCTGAGAAATCTGGACTAGGTGACCTCCAGAGGTGCCTTCTTACCTCAGCTGCTCTGTGATTGTGCAATATGTGAGCCTACTTTGCATAAGCTCATCACTTATGAACTTCTCAATTTGTGACAGAATGTAATGTTACTTGCTGAAAAAAAAAAAAGGCTCAAGGGTTTCAAATTAAGGATAGAGAGTGTAATAATCTACCATTTAAGGTAACGGGTAAAGTACCAGAGCGACTTGGAGAGAAAAACATATATTTAGTTCACCACCACCATTTAGAAAGTAGGATAACAAGAGGAATACATCAATAAATATGACTTGATGTTAAATACACTTTGCCCCCCACCTTCTCCCCTCCATCAGTGCAAGGGGGGTGGGGGGTGGTCGGTGCAGTCCATCTGGCCATTACTCATTGTCCATGACAGCTCCTCCTTGAGAGAGAGGGCCCCTCACTGTCTCTCCTTCCTGCCGTGTGGTGCCCAGCCCACAGGAGGCAATCCTCTTCCTCCTCGTGAGTCCATTGGGGCCACGGGTGCATCCCCTGCTGATGCCCCATCTCTGTCCCCTCTCGCATGGGGCTCTGCACATACCCACATCATACATCCTGGACGTTCTCGCTGCCATCGTTTCCCCCAACTGGCAGGCAACCACCTTCCTGCCATCTCAACCACTAGGGGCTTTAGGGAAAGGTCCTGCTCTGGCAGCCTTCTCCCTCTCCGTCTCCTCTGGGACTCTGCTCCCCCTCTTTCTTCTCAGGGGATGTTTCTTTGTTCTCCTCTCACCTCCCCCTTCTGCAACACAACACATACACCTCCCCCCCCCCTAATAAAATTTGAATTTTATTTGGGGTAAGCAAAAAGTTGAAAACTGGGGAGGACATAGAAGCTTCCCTGTATGCACACCTCTGCAGGGAACATAACTCCTGGTGGCTCTAAGGAATGCAGGTGAGGAAGATGAGCTCAGCATTTTCTACCAGCATCTCAGCTATTCTATCCATCTTCTTGAGCAATATAAAGGGTACACATTTATTATTCTGTGTGCATATGTCACTTGCACTATGTAATAGCAATAGGTAATAGTAAACTTGACTACTATGATCCTAACATATTATTTTTAAGAGTAAATTTATGTTTATAGAGACATGAAAACAGCATGTGTGTCTTTGCATACCAGAGGGAAAAAACCGCACATAGTGTTTTATACTATATTTTATACTTTGGGGTTTTTTACTGGAGGGAAAAAAAAATATAAGCCTTTTAAGGATCTGGTTCTTTTTATAGTGTGCTTTCTAAGGGAAGGTTTGAAATCTTACATGGGTTAGTTGCTGACAAACATCTATTTGGATAGGACATCTTTCACATTTTCAGTGCATTAAACTATTTATCAAAAGGAATTCTTTAGGGTAAGGTAATACTTTACCATATGTTCAGCATATCATCTCTCACATACATGCCTTAAGTGCAATTTAAGTAGTCTTGTTGGATGATGAAAATTTCTAGACTATGCAGTATCCAACATTAAGTCTTTATGTTAAGCCATGTTGTTTGCTTATATTTTTGGAATAGATGGTTAGAAGAAATGAAAAATGTCAAAATAGGAATATTCCAGTAAAAGAAAAATGAATAATTTTCGTTTTTTTTTTTTAATAATAAGACTAATCAGTGTCTTTCTAAGGTTTAAATATCTTGCTCCTAGAGGGATCCAAACACCATTGAAATCAGAGGCAGTTCTTCCATAAGCTCACTGAATTTTGTGTAGAAATCTTATTGTGTCCTTCTACGGCATTTTGATCACAAGAGGGACCTGAGCAGTCTGGAAGAAAAATGGAAGAAAGAATGGAACCGAAGATTTATCTTAGGAAACAGCCAAGATATCTTTGACAGGTAAGGTCCTGATGTACCCTCAAAGATTTTGGTTTTGAGTGAAAAAGTAGAAGATTTGCAATTAAAGAGACAAACATAATAACTTTTTATGTCACAAACTACAAGAAATACATGAAATACATAATTCTGCAAACTGTACCTGCCAATTAAAGATAACAACACATTCTATTGCAGCAACATTTCATAGTAAATTAAAATCAAAGCTGAATAATTACATGCAACTTCTTAGCTAACTGTCTTGTTAACTGTAGCAATTTTTTTTTAATTTATTTTTTTTAACAGATGAGCTAGTGTTTTGAAAGGAAGTCAAACAAATTAGAACTCACTCTAGAGGATACAGAGAATAATGTTTAAAGAACAGCAGCAGTTTATTGTCCACCTGGATTAAGCAGCAGTCATTGTAAATTAGGTTAAATGTCAAGGTAATCTACAAAGTGGTATAAACTTCACTTTAGTTTCTGCGTTTAATGTTTTAAACAGCAGTTCATTTGAAGTTTAATGACAGTGTATATATGCATATTTCATCACAGAGGGAATGCAAAACACAGACCTTCTAAAAGCCTTAGTTTTGACCCCGTGTAAAGTTGTTTCAGTATTCAGTGGAAATGCTGGCAATGTAATACAAACACCTAGAATAAGGTCAGTAACAGGTCCCTACACCACCACAGGTTATCCTGTCAAAGAAATTAAAAGCAACACTTTCATGTATTTAGCACTTTTTAAAACTTTCCATTCCTCCACCTAACTCTGCATGACTTGACTCATCATCCAGAGAGTCTACTCTTAAAGCAAGTATCACCTGCTGACCTGTGGGATACATTTATTGATTCAAAGGCAATAGTAATAACAATGTAAAATTATCAGTATGTGAACTCATAGTTGAGTGATTTTGTTTGTGGACATATTTTAGTTCCTTCCACCAAAGCAATGGAGTCTGACATGAAAGCAAATTTTTCAAATTATTCCTGTTAAATATACAGGACTAGCCAGAAGATATAGTATGGGTATTTAGCCATAGTACTGTCCATTGTGGATGAGTATAGGTTTTTCTCTATATCAACAAAATTTATTCCAGAAAAATATATTTCTGTGCTGAAAAATAAATTCTCCCTCTCTCACCTCCTGTTACATGCTCTCTCATTAAATTACTCCTCTGTAGCTCATCAATTCCCTCATTTACCTCTCATTGTGCTGATTGAATAAAACACTTAAAATGTTGGACTTCAACCCTAGCACAGATTCTACACTCACCAGTTAGCTTGGTAAATCACTCAGCCCTGCCCTCATCTTCCAGCACCATCTCATTTTATCTCTGTAGAAAATAGTTATCCTTCAACTCAGTCTACTTTGCCCCGCAGTCTCTTCAGAGAACCTATAGAAGTTCTTTTTATGTAATAAATCCAGACAATAAACAAACAAATCACTTCATGACATGAAATAGTTCTCACATTTTCTACCAAGTTAAGCAATCAACTTCCCAGTAGATTTTTTCCTCTGATTCTAGGGTATAACTCTCTTTGGATCCACAGTGCTTGATAAAGGCAGCAAACAGAACATTCCCAGTACAAACTGGTTTTATAGGCAATACCTAGTGTGGTTTTTACTATTTGGAACACATAAATGAATATCTACACATGTTTTTAAGGTCTCCATTATAATCAGATATAAGATAGGCATGCCCATATTTTGATCAGTCAGCTATATACGCTGAAGGGAGGGAATAAAGAAGTTATCAGTCTGCATTTCATGCTGTCTTAATATAATCTAAAACTTTTAAACTATTTGATCAGAACAATTCCTGTTATTGTGACCATTTTAATCACTGCTCAGTGGAAAATATTTCTAAGAAAATTTCACTTTGCAATTATTTAATCATCCGTAACACTACTTTACCAGGGACATTGAGGCACTGTTCTTGAAATATATGATGATATTGATCCTGCTCCAGGCAGGAAAATTCACACTGTGAAAGGAAGGCTGAGAACTATGTGTTGTAGATGCCTCTCATATCCACTGCCTGTCTTCTCACTCTATATAAAAATGCAATCATCCCCGAGAGTTGTAGCAAAGCCTTTCTCAAAAAAGGAATGTAGCAAGTGTGTTTGTTGTTTGTGAGTTTTTTTAATATGGTTGACTGGTGAGTAGAATGTATAAATAAGGAAGGCGATGTGCAGTTTAAAATAGAGTAAAAAGTAGGAAGAAGCTGAGATTGAGATAACTTCAGTGATAGTCATAGCATAGAATCACAGAATCATCAAGGCTGGAAAAGACCTCTAAGATCATCAAGTCCAACCACCAACCCAAGACTGCCATGACTACTAAACCATGTCCTAAAGTGCTACATCTGCATGTTTTTTTTAATATCTCCAGATATGGTGACTCCACCACTTTCCTGTGAAGCCTGTTCCAATGTTTCGCCACTCTTTCAGTAGAGAAATTTTTCCTAGTTCTCCTAATATCCAATCTAAACCACCGCTGGTACAACTGGAGCCCATTTCCTCTCATCCTATTGCTTGTTGCTTGGGAGAAGAGAGTGATCTCCACCTTGCTACAACCTCCTTTCAGGTAGTTGTAGAGAGCAATAAGGTCTCCCCTGAGCCTCCTCTTCCCCAGACTAAACAGTCCCAGTTCCCTGAGCTACTCGTCATAAAATTTGTTCTCTGGACCCTTCATCAGCTTTGTTGCCCTTCTCTGGCCCCCCTTCGGCTGTGTCCTTGCTAGTGCCAAGTAGAGATGCATGGTCACTTCTCTACTCCTGCTGATCACAATATTTTTGATAGAGGCCTTGATGCTGTTGGCTTTCTTGGCCCCCTGGTCACACTGCTGACTTGTGTTCAGCCGATTGTCAGCCAACACCCCCAGATCCTTTTCTGCCTGGCAACTCTCTAGTCATTCCTCCCCAAGCCTGTAATATTGCCTGGGATTGTTGTGACAAAAGTGCAGGACTTGGCACTTGGCCTTGTTGAATCTCATACAATTGACCTCAGCCCATTGATCCCATCAGTCTAGATCCCTCTGCAAGTCCTTCCTACCCTCCAGCACATCAAAACTCTTACTCGGTTTGGTGTCATCTGCAGACTTACTGAGGATGCACTCAATCCCCTTATCTAGATCATTGATAAGGATATTAAACAAGAGTGGCCCCAAAACTGAGCTCTAGGGAACACCACCTATGACTGGTCGCCAACACAATAGGCTGGATATTTAAAATCCTGAAGAAAGTACTTTGGCTGGAGTGTATTTCAGTTGTGCAGCTGTTATGACCAGATAAAAGTTGAATCTTTCAAGGCAAGCATATGTATATAGAATAAGCAATGGCCGTTTACTTTTTTTATGTAGACCGAGATCTTTTAAATAGAGACGTCTTCCTACTCATGACAAGTGAAGATGTGGAGAAGTGAAGTAGAAAAAAGTATCAGGAATCATGCAGATTAACTGGTTTAGAATATAGACTCTCAGAAGTGCTGCAGGAGCAGGTGCTCAATGTTGCACATGCATTTGGTATCAAAAATGGCTGCTGAAAACTTTTTGTAAGACATTTATTTTAAGCCTGAGAATGCTGGTTTCAGTAAGCAGGTTCAAGATTGTTCTCTTGATGGTTTCATACAAATGCTTCAGGTTATTTTTATGTACAAAAAAAAAAATAATTTCATGTAATGTGGAAAGTGTTCGCAGAATCAGGTCCTAAAATGCATTTTCCTAGATTTTCTGTCAAACGTACTTCACTAATAAAAATGACACACCAATTAAATAAATAATGGAAAGATTAGATTCACAACTTAGAGTGATTTGCATTTTATTCTTGTTAAAATTGCAGAAAATTCTATCACTGACTTCAGAGGGGTTTTTGGGTTTGTTTGTTTGTTTTTTAGTGTATAGCATCATATGATAAAGATTTAAAATGCAAATGCTGTGAAGAATATTTGAATGAAGCAATACTTTTAATGTCTATATTCAAACTATATTATGCCTAGCAGGATCTTACATATATTTATGAATTAAATTTACTTCTGAAACTAAGATTTTTATCATCACTACATTTTAAATATTAAAGGTTTCATTGTTTTTTTTCTAAATTTAATTAATTCCATTTGAAGGTCTAAGTGAAATTTAGGAATTGTAGGAACCCTATTATTACCTTTAGAATAAGGAAAATTGCCTCTGAGAAATGACAAAGGTATTAAAAGTACATTTGTACTACTTGGTCCCGATTTCTAGGTTGCCCTGAATCAACGAAACCATGTGAATTATCTTGCTACTTCTCTGTCACGATCTTGTATTGAAGTTATCTACAACTCAAGAATCATTTTAAAAGAAGAAACCAGGTATGTCTCTCCTATATTTACATACCCAAAACATAGATGGCGGAAATGAGTCACTCTGAGATGAACAAAGCAGGAAAAGAGCAAAAAAAATTAAAAAAAAAAGACAAATTCTAAGGCCAGGTTCATCTAACCTATTTTAGACCATTAAATATTTCTGCTTGCGGGCTGCTCACTGTTAGTAAGGACCCCAGAGAAGGGCAGATGTGCTAGGGGCTTTGGGACTGCAACTAGGTTTATAAAACTACCAGTGCTGCTGATGGACATCTGGCTCCCAAAGTTGGGAATTTTCACACCGAGGGGGACTTTCAAAACACAGGAAAAGTGCATCTCTGAAGTGAACGGAAGCAGGATACTCCACATGAAAGTTTAAGTGAGAAACCAGGGTCAAATTCTCTGAAGACACATGAAAGAACTTGAATTGTTGGCTGGTCGGTCAGCAGAGGTGCAATGATCTGTAGCACCTATCTGCTCCCAACCTTCTCCAGGGACCCCTGGGCCAGAAGTCCGTCTCACCTTGCCCTTATTGCTTGTCTACCACCTGCTGCTGCCTCAAACACCAAATGTAATTCATGACTATTCTGAAAAAACTAGTGTAAATAACCCTCTCTTTCAGCTTCCTAGCTATTTTTGGAACTTCTATACTCCTGACAAAGTTATAGATTATAACTCTCAGGCCTACAGTAATTCAGTCTATTTCATAGGCACATACATGCTGTGTTGGATACCTCCTTCAGATGCAAGAAACTGGGAAGGCTCTTGGGGTGAAAACCAATCACTTGAGTAAGATCTGGTGACATTCACATGAGAGAAGGACAATTTAGGCTTAAAATTTTAAAACTGAATTTATCCAACTTCTATATATTAAAAAATCAAAGTTGTGAACTCAGCGTCATCCATACTCTCTAAGGTTAAAATCACTTGATTTTTAAAAAAATGCAGAAAAAAACTTTTATGACTCAGAACAGTTTTAAGGCTATGATTACTTTGATGTGTTTCCCACATCCCTGGCCTTTGAAGTTGCTGAGTGCATACTTTGTAACATTAGTGTGACACACCTTGTGACACTAGGATTATATTTGCTCATAAGTAGCAAAAGGTCTTCATTAAGGTTCTTCATGACATCAAAGACAGGGAAAGGAAAACTTCTCAGTAAAGCACACAACTGTCAATTATATTTGTTTTATTTGTAAAGAAAGTTTCTAAAGCAAAAATTTAGATTTTATTAGGTTTTTCTAAATTTTGTAAATTATGTAATTTCAACATGCTATTCAACTTTTACTTTTTAAATGCTTTTTTAGAGTTATTTCACTGATAGCATGAAAGAGGGAGGAAACCAACAACATGTCAAGTTGCTTGAATCCAACATGGCTCTGAAAGTCAAGCCAGTTACTGCCGTTTTGTGTACTTTCAGGTGTAGGAGCCTTCCTATTGGGAACTATCATTGAAATACCAGCTATAAATATTCTGTTATCATTCTCAGTAAGGTCACACATCAACTATATGTTCAAATTTACTTGCAGAAATAAATTATCTATTCTGGGAAAGTCTATCCACGTAATTATGCATTTCTACACTGCCACAATATTGTGTATTGACCATGATTGTTCATTTAGCAGTTTTCATTCTCTGAATTGCTTTTTTGGCCATCTCACAGCTCTGTGAGGCTTTTTCTGAGTTTATACAGTTCTCAAACTGGTAAATCTCAGTAATATTCTTCTGAGTAAATACATCCATCAGATTAGACCCAGTCATTAACAGTCACTATCTCTGGCAGCCTGCAAACTAGTTTCATAGCAGTAATCAACATTTCTAATTTGTGTTTGGTAGGGTTTCCAGATGGCAAATGGACTTGTCATATTAAAATCCTTCCCTAGTCTCTGTAACCCTCTCTCTGAGAAACTGTTTTAGGTATGTATAACGTTTCCATATCTCCTCCCTCTTACTGCAGGTAGTTACAGCAAGTCCATTTTCAAGCAAAAAATATTCCTTATTCTTTTATGTGTTCCTTTCAACACTAAAATTACTGTTGTAGATTTTATTGAGCAGAAGAATACTTTAAAAAAATGCTTTCAGTTTTGTCACTTTATTTTTTGTAAACAACTTCGATAAAACCAAGATCAATTTTCAGCAACAGTGGCCTCCTGCAGGTTTCTTTAAGTTCAAGCTCATCTGCACAAGAAAGAAATGCAGTCATGATTCCCTCACCCTTCTTATTTCTTTCTAACCTTCCTCCACCCCAGTCTGGCAAGCGAACATATGTGTATCTGTTAATACCTTCAAAAAATGGGAAATCTATCTCTCTGAGTGCCAGACTTATGCCAATTTGGGATCTTAAAATTTATGTTGCATTTCAGAATTTTGGCCCAAATATAACAGGCATAAACAGCTAAAAGCAGCAAAATAAGCAATCCACGTTGTGAGTATTGCTAGAGTTGAAAATCTTCAAGAGTTATTTCTTCCTCTGCAGCATCACAATTGGACTGTGAAAAAGAAAGAGGCTCAAGCCATAGACCACACAGAATTCTTTGCCAGCATCACAGGAGCAAGGATGGACTGAGGTAAAGAAATCCCACAGAAAAGGGTTAACTTAGCTTTTTCACAGTGTGAAAGTGTATTTTACCATGTGGTGATTGGTCTGACACAGGATGCGGTTAGACAAGACAGGCTGAACCAGTCTAATAGCTTTCTGCCTCTGAAAAGTCACTCCTCTGAGCCAGCTCTGGTGCTCATTCTATTCCACAGTGAACAAATTCCATCTCCTAATCCAGCAGGAAAGAAGGAAAAAAGTGAGAGATTTCTATGGCATTGGTGAGTTACATTTTCTCCCTGAGGAAAACATGAGCAAGACTACCTCACATACTCCCAGGGAGTGAGTACATAGATGTGAATGGATGGGAGTGGGGGAGAAACCTTTCCCTTCTGCTCTCTGAGAACTGCTATGTCAATTCATCAGTCTTACCTGGGTGCCCTTTTAAAGTATGCTCACAGATCATACTTATACTTTTTTGTGCTGAGACTATATATCACAAAACTCAGAACTGTGGAATGAATAATAAGAACATAAATTAGACGAGACATAGTAATTATCTTAACCTCTAAATTAACTTTTTGGAAAACATGAAAGATATGACCCCAGTTAAAATAACATAAGGTATAGGATAATGTAAAAACAAACAAACAAACAAAAAAGGTATTTTATTTATGACAAGTTTCATCTCACCATCAATGATTTTTTTTACCTCCTTGGCAAGTTTACCTGCTTTTTATACAAAAGATATAGACTCAGGACTATGAAGATCAGATAAATGTTCCCCAGTGTGTTGGGAAGACTGTAACATGCTTTTCCCTATCTTAAATAGTACCTGAATGACACTCTGTCTCTAGGGTACATGCAGCCTCACCCCAAAACCTAACTGATATGTGATCACCAACAATATTCTAGGGAAACATTTCAGGACACCCGAAAGCCATATAGGAGAAATTTTTGTATGAAATTTTGTATGTTCTAATGAAGTTTGGGCCAGAGGCTCTGTAAGGTTAAGTTCAGGAGCACCATTTCTAAAGAATAGTGAATGAATTCAAGGTAAAAATGAATGAAGGATATACTGCAGGAGTAATAGTTTTACTCTCTGGCTTATTTCATGTGCCTTGCATTGCCTGTGATGTTTAAATAACCAATGATGCTGAAACACCTCTAGCCTGCTTCTGTGGTGTCTCTGTTTTTTTCTTGCGTGCTGAGGATTAAACTGATTGTCAGATTTGAGATTGAGAAGGAAAGTTGCCCTGGTACACATAGGGAAGGATACCCGGGGCAAAGATGCAGCAGGTACTCTAACCTTTCTAACCTTTCTTCTGAGCCTGAAGCATGGCCCCATCTCTAAACTCTCCTGGGAATCTCTACATACTAAATTACTTGTTATAAGAACAAGAGTGGTTGTACCTTTTGACTCTCTTGCTTTCTTCCAATGTCACATTATGCTTTCTAACAAATCATGTGGCTTTGGCCTGCTTCTTGTGAAGCTTGGCACTGGTAAGTGCTCTGTAGCAGGTGGTGGGTGGGTGACAGGTGTCTGTGCCTGTAATTGTACCACCAACACAGGGGAACCCTCCTCCTCCGTGTGCTCCTATGTGCAGCTCCCATTATTCTTTCCAGGTAACTTCCCTTGGTGCCCAGATGTTCTGGTGGCTGAGCATCATTTCAGTAGTCTTAACGGGTGAGAGAGAAGCAAGTACCTGACGTGAGGTATCCCAGTGTGGTTTTGAAGTCTCAGAGATTACTGCCAAGAGGCACCTGACTCTTTGCAAATAAACACTCAGTCCTTTCCTGTCTCTTCTTCTAAAATGTCATTTGCAGAGGAAACAGATAGTGTGTATGATGACCTAAAGAGATGCAGTCTTTTTAAGAAATAGTATGATAGATGAAATGTATATTCTGATTCACCTCACCCAAAACTGAAGTCACATGAACTGTCTCTTAAGTGTCTGTTTATCTTTAGTACTATAAGCGAGCAAAGGCTGCCTAGTGCAGATGCATTCTTAACGTCTAATAAGTAGAAATCAGGAACTGGCTGATGTGAATCCCACCTTGGACAGTAGTTAGCTTGATGAAAGCATGGTGGTAAAAATCGACTTGTAGAATTTTATTTGGTTTTCTCTGCTTAGAAAATCAAAGAAATGGTCAGGTTTGTTGTTCAGAGGAGAATATAACTTCCTATTTCTGTACACAAAGCAGGTTTTCTAACAAATTCGTGCCAAAAGGAGTCTTTCAGCAAGCATTGTCCCATAATTTCTCCAGGCGACTTTGTGGCAAAGCCCAGGAACAGGCCTTAAAACAAATACAGCAATTGGAACTCTGGCTCATAAACCAGAAGGGAAAATAAAACCTCTTGAAACAACATGATTTTTTTGTTTGTTTTTATCAGTGTTTTACAACTTTCAGAGACAGTATAATAATTTTCCCGTGTGGAATTTTACATTTAGGTTAATTTAAGACTGATATTTTTTGTCAAGGTAATGGGCCCCTAATGTATTTTATAAATGCATATTAACTACACTTTGTAAGAATTAATTAAGAAAAGAACAGAAAATCAAGGAAAATATCTGTTCTTAGATTAGCTAAGAACTTATCCAGATTCAAAATTACTGGTTATTTTTATATATGTTATAATGGTTAGAATATTACGAAGAATAAATAAAAGCTTTTATGAAAAGAGAAGAATAACTGATCTAAAAATAAATTGCTTCAGTACAATCTCTTGAGTTATTTTCATATTACATTCAGCTACTGCCATGACAATTTCCCCTGCTCTGCTCACATCTTTGTATTTAAAACCAAAATAACATTAACAAAAAACTTGGATGGTAGAATATGGGATGAGAAAGTGTTGGACATATTGCTCTGAAGAATCTGAGGAGGCAATGAGGCATGGGAAGAATTTTTTCCCTCCACTCACATGAGTTGCCACAGAGGAGTAGATCACCTAGACAGAGTTTCTGTATAACACAGGTCTTTACCTCTCTATTCAGAGATTCAAATTAAACCAATATTGGAGAACAGTCACGATCTCTCTGCCAGCTATGCCTGGGGAAAAGAAAGCACACCAAGACTTGCAATTCTAAAAGTAAATCACCTTATTTCAGTTTGAAAATCATTTGACAAATGGTACCTGCAACTCTGCACTTGGTACCTTCAGTACAATCCCTAAACAGTGGATCAGCTTTGTAGCTCAGCAGTGGTGAAATATTTAGTGAATTCAGTAGTGAAAGGGCACTTCTTAGAAATTTTCAATTGCCATCTCATAGAAGGTCACAGCTTTCCTACTGTTAATATAAACTATTGGCACACTCAAACCATACAGCTAAACCCAAAAATATAAATTTTTAGGATGAAATCCTTAACCATATTTGCAAAATAAGACTTGAGTCATAGTGACAGAATTCTATTCTGCACCCTCAATAAAATCACTGAAACAATAGATGATGGCATGAACCATGAGCAAGTTGGCATATGGTGAAAACCCTTAGTGAATCTGTGCAGAAGGGATTGGCCACTTACTATCCCTTCTTCTCATTGCCATCTATTTTCAAATCCAATCAACAGAGGAGGTGAAACTAAGGCTTGGTTGGGAAACTCTTTGAGATGTTCACATTTAGTTGTCAAAGAACGAATATAGAAAGTGTCTCTACTCATATCTGTGCAAGAAGTTTTCAGCAAATGGTGAAGAGGCCTGGACTTCACTTGGGAAAAATAAAGCACCATGACCTGCACTAACACTTTTTTTCCTAGGAACCATAGTTGTAGATCCATTACTGATAGTAGTTTCGGCAGCCTGAGAGCAATCATATACAATGTTGTAACACAATACCTGGAAAAATGACACTATCTGAAAAAATGATAAATTTCAGCTGCCTTTTACACAAACTAGCACATAAGTATTATACTGTAAGTGGTAAAAGCTAATGATACTGAAAACTAGTGGTAAAGTAAACTGTTCTTGTTAAATATGCATTGTAAACTGAGGTACAATCATTCTGACAGGATAAATTAATGTAATGTTTGACTATAGCAAAATAGAGAGGAAAGGAAGTATGAATAAACAGCAGGAGACCAGAAGGTAATTCAAGGGCAGAGGAAGTAGAACACAAACACCGATCTGCATTTCTGCTGCGTCCCTCAGCTACAGCACTCAGAAAAAGCAGGTCAGCTCACCAGGTGGTAGACTGTGCAACTGTTTGATGCTGAACCCTCCTGAGGATGCTCTTTAACACAAATGTCCAAGGAATAATACAGTGTATAAGCAGCTTCAGCATCAGAGAAATATTTTCTCTTAAAGGGGATGGAAAATTCAGCCAAGCTTTCTGGAACATTTTCTCAAAACCCCAACCCCTGTCATGTTACAGAGCACTAAGAACTGATTCATATCAGAACACATATTGCTGTGAATTTCACTGCTTTTTCACTGGAAAGATAAAAAACTTTCCTCAACACTTCACCACCACCACAGTCCTTTCTGAATAGCGTATACAAGACCAGTTTCTGAGGCTCTGAAGGCTCTGCACATTTCTTCTTAGTTAGTTTTCTGCACTGTCTACTAAGTTTTCTCTGTTGCCATTAAGATCTATATTACTCACTCTCTTTCTATTTCAGTGCCATACTCTGGATACCCTTTTGAGTGCCATCACACAATTCTTTCAGCCATTTCTCCCCCAAAACTGATCATGTACTCTTTCACACTATATTCTATGTAGATTGTATCATTTCTAGATTGGAGTAACAGACTCCACTACCATCTTCTCACTCAAATCCATTTTCTAATAAAAAGTTTCTCCTATGGAAAAAAGGGAAAAAAACCCAGCAAAACACAGCAGGTCAGAATCACAGAGGATTTTTTCATTTCTTCATAGGATAAAAAATTTGAAACTACAGAGGTATATTTCTAGCCTCACTTTTTGTTGGCTAAGCCATCAAAATTGGTTTGAGCACAGGAGCAGACTGTGAACATCTTCACATGCAAATTTATCTAAATATTATAGGTATTATGCTTAGACATATTTTTCATAAATCACAATTTACTTCATTTCAGGGAGGCAGGTATTTTTACTCATCAAATCCTGGACACTAACTATTGTGTAAATATGTACAGTTGGCCTGCATTTTGCATCTGTGTTTAAATCATCCCAAGTGAGCTACAGTTTTACTCCAAATTAAATATTTATACATGCAAGCATTTACACATTCACAGAAAATAACAGTCAACAGGAACAGAATTCCTGTGACATCCTTATAGCAGGTATCTATATCCTACAATATGCTATAATATAATATAATCAATTTCCTAAAATCATTCTCCTGAAAACCAAAATACTTTACCCTCACTTCCTTTCCAGCCTAAATTTATTCCTGGACAGTTTATTCTCCCTTGTTCCCAAGCCAACACTATTCTTTAGCTTAAACAGTTCCTTCCTGTCTCTGGCTTTACCATCCTGATGTATTTAAAGAGAGCAATCTTATCCCTTCTCTGCTTTTGTTCTGCTAAAATTCTAAGCTCTTTCAGTGTCCTTTCATGAAACAGACTCTTCCTCCCCCTGAGAATCATAAGAGCCTGTCTCTTGTACTTTTTCAAATTCATCACTCCTGACTATGAATGAGGAATTGAACACAATATTCTAGATGAGGTCTCATCCAAGCCTGCTACAGTGGCATTAATATTCTCCCTCCTTCCACTGGAAATGTCTCCCCTGGCACATCCCAGTCTTTTACTAGCTTTTTTCACTGTCACATTACAATGGTAGCACACAAATTATCCTGTGATTGATGAATGCACTCAGACACACTTCCGTCCCATTGGCCCCCCATTGATAAGCTCTAAGATAATTACAAGGGCTTTGTTTGATTTCATTTATTATTCCCTAATAATTAAAGTCCTTTGTACTTTATAATTTTAAATGTTATTCTATTTACATTATATTAATCCTAATGCCTTCTCTCAATGCACAACATCCTGTTACTACTCCGTATCAACAGTATCTGCCATTTTCAAAAAATCAGCACATTTCATGAGTACATTTCTACTTTTTGAATGGAGTTTATTAACCACAGCATCAAATGACCTGCATCTTGATAAGGACTCTGAAATGCTTTCCCTCCTAGCACTTAGCTTCAGAATTCTCAGTTCATCATTATCCATTTCTTTTCTTCCTGTTAGTTGTATTCACTTTAAGATTTTTATGTTTATCTCAGTTTTTCCTAGCAAATCTCCATGTAGAATTATTGTGTGATTTATTTAAAACTTAGTTATGTAATGATTCAGATTGATTATATCTTCTAAGATCTCTCTGTTCCAAAAAGCAATTATCTCATGAAAGATGTAACTTCAGTCTAGCCTAATCCACTTTTTGTAAACCTGCTTCTATTATCCCATTTCATGTTTTTCTCATTTTTTTGTCAAAGCTTCCAGTCGTCCAAATCAGTCCAAGTCACCTAGTCCATATTCCTAATAGATATTCATTTACTTCCAATACAGTATTTTTCTCCTGCTCCCACCACCTCTACCTCTATCTTTATCTTTCTAGTCGTACTGATCTCCCAAATCCTTACCACCAGATCCATGACTTAAACTGTAATTCTTTTCAGAATTATCCATCCCCAGGACAATTTTATTTATCTTGTTGAATTCAGTTCCAATCTCAGTTACAAATATTTCCATTTCTACTGTCTTAACTCACTTCGCACAGCAGGTACACAGTATCACCATTGCAATTAAAAATTGGGACTAGCTATTCAATTAATATTGAGACTTATTAATTTAACTCTGTGCCTTTGCTGTCCTTATCACATCCTAGCCCTGCTTCTTCCTTCATTGTTTTCCTCTTGGTTTTCTCTTCTGTAAAACATTATTATAGCTTTTAGTGTGTATATTCTGCTATAAAAAGACAAGGAACAAAGGTAACAGCACATGGTGAAATAAACAGAGCTTCCTTAGACTTGCAGCCAAAAGAAATTTGTCTATCTACATGAATTTTCCACTTCTTGCTGCTGATTCAGTGTGTCAGGGATAAATTGAGCACTCAGAGTTTACATCAGAGGTATTGCCCATAAGTTAAACTCATGTCCTCTCTAAGATGCGGAGAATGTACTCCTATACTTGCTAAAAAGTGTAACCCATACAGTGATTTCAAGATGACTGTCACATATGAGTTGTTCAGACCAAGTTGTGCCCCAATCTCTACGTAAAGTATCAGGGGGATCAGCTTAGGAATGCATTGAATCCCCAATCTCTGAAGTACTAAAACTGCTTGTTGGCTCCCATTCTATAATAGTATTCAGACAGTTGATTTCAGTTAACTCAGAATTGCTCAGCTTCTTATACTTCTTAACTCTTTCCTCTCCTTTTTAGACTTGGTGGTAGGGTGGAACAGGGAGGAGAACCCAAAGGGGAGTACTGCCTAGATACAAATTTTTCATTTCAGAGATAACTCCGTCTCCAGAGATCATCCAAACTGTAATAGATGGTTGATGCTAGGCTTACTTCTTGGTTTCTTAGGGAAGGTGTGAGCAGGTACTGAACATTCCTAAGCATAACAAATTAATAGAAAATTCTCTCATGCTGTTCAAATAGGGAATACTGTTCAAATATTGCAGTCCTCTGAGACAAGCTGTATTTACTGAAGTCTGCATAACTGCTGAGAGTGCCACTCTTTAAAAATTTACACCATCCAATACTCACACCTCAGCAAACCCACATTTTAGAAATGAATGGAAGAAATAATAAAGGCTCAAGTTTTCCTGTGCTAGCCTTGAGGGGCGTATATATAAATAGTTGCTATGAAGTGGTTTTCTTTCAGTGAGATGTTGAATTATTCGGACATGCTGTAAAGCTATCTGGCACTCTGTGACCTAATAGAAAAGCAAAGCTTAAGAATTTACTATTATACAACAGTAACCTGGAGAGATAAATACTCTGCAGAGAGGGAAGTGTAAGCTGCAGAAAATTAATAATAGCCATTTCTCTGTGAAAAAAGAGTGACCTACTCCTAGCTAAAATTTATTTTTTTCTTGTTTCACATTTCACAGTCTCCCTTATCTCCTTCTGCCATGGAGCTACACTTTTCCATTTCCCCAGTTTGCATTCAGAGGCCTTTAGCCCTTTAAATCTGGCATACCCAAACTGACCAGAAAGGGCTTTTTCGGAATATGTGACATCTTTCTCAGTCAACAGATCAAATCTTACCTTTCTTTTTCTTGTATTCTATTACTCTACTCATCTTAAGGTTGATGTATATTTTTAATGTATCTGCAGATAAACATGATAAAAATCACTTTGAAGTATATACATGTGTATAAGAAGAGCTATTACATCGACTTGTGGAATACCACAAAAGGAGAGGAAAAATGAAGAATAAAGTATTTCACTGCATTTAGTGCCTTTGCTATGCAAACAATTGGGTTTTGAATGAGACCTACAGGTTGATGAGTCCTAGGTAGGTCAGGTCAAGGTGTAAAACAGTCCATTTTTTTTTAGCAGAAATGCTTAATTCTTTATCAGTGCTCACAGATAGATTTCTGTACAATCACACATATGACATGCTGAATGTCCACCATGATAACTTGAAGAAAGGTTGCTGTGCCTGCTACCCTTTTCACTTAAAAAAGAAGAAAAGAAAGTGTTGGAGAGTGTCAATACATCTTTCCTGCTTTCTTATTTCTCCTGTGGATTTTTTTTCTTTCGCTACCTCACCTCTCCTTCCTGAATTCCCTGCAGTATTGCTCTCACCCAAACACTGTGTAAAGCTAGTGGCAATATCACAAGGGGAAGTGGCAGAGGTCCATCTTTTGGGGTTTCTGCTTTTGCCCTCTTAGAAAAGTGTCAGTCTGATACAGGCTGAAGTAATGGGACCAGCAGTGTACCCAGACGCACCTTGGTTCCTCCCTTTTATTAGTGTCTCAGACTGGGGACTGGCATCTGAGGAAACACTGGAGATGGTTTCCTGAGACAGCTAAAAAGCACAATGTCTTGAATGGAGTGTGATATGAGCTTGGGACAATGTAGATACAGATGCAGGAGAGATGAATTTGCCTGAATATGTTTTTTTTAATTACAGTTTAACAGAGTTCTGTCAGTACAGTTATAAGTGAACACATTTAAATAGTCTCTAGGATCAATAAGCTTCAGCAGTGATCATGACAGTCCTGTGATCATGATGATAAACACAGATTAGTGAGAACTGAGGTCTGTCTTTTCCTTGGTGACAATATTTGTACATTATCTTGGGCAACTCAGATTTTGTATTTCTTATTCCCCTTTCTACACAAATGGGTACAGTTCTCTAGTTTATCCCTGTAGCATTGTGAAACTAAGACCTTCACTCTGAAGATCTGAGGTGTTTCAGTACTTCTATATTATCTACGTATGAAGGATCTTAAAATATGACAATAGAAAAAAGAATTTAGTGCTTAAAATGCAAAAATGGAAAAGCTAATAAGTGTATCAGTAGAAAAGAACAAGAAAATGGATACTGCATCCACATTCAGAAAGAACATTAAGTTACAGTGTGAAGTAATTGCAGTCTATCTTCAATCACTCTTTCTGGAAGACATGAGAAAAGGATACATACATTTGGACATTGCACTAAAAGGATGCTTTTGAAAAAATTCAGAAAACATGTTGCTGTCATTGTTTACAACTTCAATACAGAATGAAATGTCATCTTCACAGACAATAAGCAAAGATGTATTTGTGATTACAAAAGGCAGTAACAAAACTTTCTGAGGTAAAACTGTAATGTTACTATACATTATTTCATTAAGACACAAAAAGCTGACATTTAATAATAAAATTATCTAATAAAGATAATGGTAATAACAATAATATAAATAACAATAATAAAAACTTCTAATAATAAAGTTTTCTATTTCAAGTATAAGAAGTATTTCCCTTCTAAGAAACATGAAGAATATTTTGGGGGATCGTGTGAAAGGTCAAAGATATTTCATCTTTTGTCACACTTACCACGGATAAGGCAAAGAGTTAAAAACAAACATAATGCCCAGTTGCATTTTCTCTATGACGCTAATGGGGCTGTTGATCCTGAAAATAATCACACTGAGCCTCAGAGAAATCAGAGATATTGTCATCTGGGTCAGTGGCAGTATTCTTACCTGTCATTCTGAATGTCACAGTGTTTATAAATCAGCATCTGTGTGCTCTTGCCTCACACGGAAATGTGAGGTGATGTAGTTATTTGGAAATGGATAAGAAACTACAAAATCATCCTCTTTATATGGGACAGTCCCAGCTTCATGTTAGCAAGGGAAGAACTGTGGCATTTAAAAAGGATTAATTAATTAATGTACCAATGAGCATTTACTGATATGCAGAGCTGACATACACCCCAGATATTTTGGAAACCATAATGGAAGCTAAGACTCATGGAACATGAAAGCATATATTTGTTCATTAAACGGTAGGTGTGTTCCCAATAAAAATGTGCTTACAATGGTACCTCTTCGAAAGAAAAGTTGCTTCCAACAATTTTTTTTACTGTCTTATACAAAAAAAAAAGGAGAACAGGAGAATAGCTGTGAACATATCCTCTCCGGGTGATTTTGTTTCGAATTAGCACTGGTTTACTCTCTGTATTCAACCAGCCTCAGCAGATTGGGAAGTGGATTTCCTTTGTTTAGTTCGTATCTGCAAAACGAGATTCTTTTTTTTTCTGGGAAATTTTACTGAAGAGAAGACTGCATTAGTTAATGATAAAACATCCAAGAGTGAGGGTAAAATACCATTGTGTAAGATCTATAAATACATGCTGGATTTATATATATATCTCACAAATGCAATTAGACTAGGAACTGATGTGCTACTGTTATCTTCATGGAACAAGTGTTACTGAAAATTTCTGTGATGTATCCACCATCAGATGCTACAGTACCTATTGTCCGAAAGTATCAAACTGACTTTAACCGCCTTTACAATCATTTTACTTTTCAGGAGAAAGTCCTTAGGTATAGCTACCGCTTGCAGGGGCTCTAATTGAAAATTAAATTAACCCTTCCAGACAGGACAGATGAACTGTTCTTGATGTGAAAAGGTGTGAAAAACTCTGTTTTGAGCAAATTTATTTAATATAAACTGCATTGGATTTACCATGCTGCAAACAGTATTTTGTTTCCAATGTTCCTCACAGCTCCTCTGTGTCTGCACAGTTCTGATTTCTGTTTTATTCTTCAGGGAACCAGTTACTATTAACTTCCTCAGAAACATAGTTATCGTGTTATGTCATGGGATATGTTAGACATGAGCTCTTCATCTACTGTTACGCTGATCAGCAAGGATCCATCCCAATCACCTCTGTGTATGACTTGCCTTATCACAATGACAATAATCTGAAAATTAATGTGAGCCACTGCATTAAAAAATCTGTAAGAATACGTCATGCATAATACACAAACGTATTTTAAGTGCATACAGAATACATTGAGCCTTCAGCATAACAAATTAATTTAACTGAATTGAATTATTGTGAATGGGGAACAAAACCTTGTTTGCCAAAATCAAAATGGATGCACAGGATCAATCGGAGTAATAGATGGCAATAGTATGCAAACACAGCATCAAAGATAGACCGCTGGAACAGCCCGTGGAGCTCTGCATGCAAATACATCCAGCACAGAGTAGCTTTATTTCATTTCAATGCAGAAAAACAAAATAACAAGGAAAAAAACCCAATATCCAGCAAAAATAGACTGCTAAAGAAAGAAAAAACCTGCTATGAGGATAAAAATATTTACCTTGCAAAGCAGCATTTTAGGTTTTGATTCACTGCATTTTCCTAAAGATTTAAACTCTAGTAAGCAGAAGATATGTACACACTCTAACAAAATGTAATTTTTTGTGACGATATTTTTTTTTTACTCCTAAATTCCATTTCTGAGGAATGTTACAGACTTCAGTGGATATTAGGCCTTTTTATTTCTTGTTTCCTGCTCTGTTATATTAAAAAAAATGCATTAATTGATCTGGGTAGGAATCAGTTATGGTGTCCATAACTTGGAATTTTCAAGGACTTTTAAACAGTTCCTAATATTGATTCCTTTGAATTAAATGGTAGAATCATCCCTGGCCTTAGCAAAAACAGAATTAAGACAATATTATGTGGAATTTTTCTTTCTTTTTCTTTTTTTCACTTTGATTTGTATATTTTTTCTTTGTCTCAGAATCTATCATTTTGGCTTATAAACAGTTTGATTAATAATAAAACTGAGAGACATCTGGGTATAGGTAAGGAAAATAACACCCTCATCCATGAAAATATAGAAAAAATAAAACTTTCACATAATGAGGAGTTTCTCCTACTCAAGATTGCTTTCTATGCAGTCGAAAATCCATTCATGAGATATGTCACAAAGAAAATATTTTTCACTAATTTTGTGCACTGCTTTCTCCTTCTATATGAAGTCCAATCATAGAACATATATAGCTAAAATTCTTGTCTGTAGTGGCTGTCAATAATCCCTTAACTATATTTTCAGAGGAAAAATATCAGTTAGTTAAAGGCAACATTTGTTCTGTTTCTGCTTTAAAAATAATTTATGCAAATTTCACAGTTATTTAAATCTCCCTCTTTGGGGACAGGGTGAGCAACAGGATTGGTCCAAAACACAAGTGTGCAGTAACTGAATAAACCTCTGTTGCAATGAACATTTGTGCAGCCCAAAGGCAGCCTGAGAATATCACTCTGAAGTAGCCCATAGTGCCATGATGAAGGTTTCAACTAAAACAGCAAAATCACAGGATCTATTTGGATTTCTGAAACTAAATACAAATAAACCACACAAATTTATAACAGCAAATATACCTTCCAAATTCTTCATGCATGTCAGGTCTATGTTGCTATTATTATTTGTAAGAGATCTTGATTTTTGCTCTCTACTGCACTGGAACACATATGAAATCTGATATTTTATAATAATTTTTTTTGTTAGAGAGATAAAGGAAATGTATTTCCTGTCACTTCTGCCCCAGAATATGTCCTTTTTAGTTTTCAGTTATTCTTTTATCTGCAGTGTCCTGAGACTTGATTCCATGTTGAAAGAGAGTTGAATTCTCTCTATTCTGCTGGTGACATTCTGCTCTGTGCTTCTGTTTATTTAGCCTGGAGCACCAAGATCAATACCTTCACCTGTGTGATGTTGTACATGGCAGACAACCACTTTTGTGATGGACTAAGTAAACAAGAAATTGTTGGGAAGACAGCTGCAAGATTTGCCTAGGACTATTTTGATCAGTCACTTTGTAGTCACTTAGGTGCTTTGAGCTAAAGTTTTGCATTACTGAGTTAATTTGACATTTTCTTCTAGAAAGAAGTTTAGCAACATGGTATTATGATGTTTTATATGGAGTCTGAGAAGAAGCATATGCCTTTCAGTGACTGTGCTATTGGTACAAGGAGGTCTCATTTGACTGGGCTTGGCTTACACTTAAGATTTGAGCACTGCAATTCCTGCATGTGACTGCACATGAAATACGATGCTACAGCGGTCAGCCTGGAAGACTTCTGTATGAGGAGTTAATGACCCACATAATGACTAATTCAGGTGTACGCTTCTGCATCATGGATGCCACATGACTGCTACTTAATCAAGGCAAAGCTTATCAACAGTATAATTAATCAATGAATACACAGTCAATGCAAAATTATTCAATGTACATGTAGTCTCTGTGTTCTTAATCAAAAGTATGACCATAATATTGTCTTACTCACTTGAAATATTAGATGCACCTCTTTAGCTTTATTAATGAGGTAAGAATATTACACCATACTGCCCAAAAGCTAAAGCCAAGTCAGCATTCCAGGATCGATCGCTCCTAGTGACTGATGAAGCTGTACTTCAAACAAGACTCTGTAAGGGCACTAGTGACGTTAAGCATGGTGAACCTCACTACAGATGGGATCTGCGGTGAATGCTCTGATCAGAGGTCCATCCAATGATGTATTATCTCAGGGTTCCCAGCATAAGAAAGGGATGGGAGATTTTATAATTTGCTGTTGCCTTTCCTTGACTTTTAGTAAGTAGTTATCTGTCTTGCAAGTACATGTGCCTTCCTTACTGGAGTTCAGATAAACCAGCACTATAAATGACTAGTGCAAACCAGTCATTTATAATGTGAAGGTTAACTGCATGAAAAAAAGAAGTGTTCTGACTTCATGTATTAATGTCTGAGGTATTGTATAAATAACAAATAGAAATTGTTTACATATGGAATAAGAATTTGCTCTGTGATCTTTCACATTAGGTAGTCTAAAATATGACAGCAAGTGTTACCTGGATGAAATACAAGGACAAGTCCCTGAGGAAGAGTATTCTGAGTCCTTTTTCTGATGGCATACACTTTTCTTTAATATCTAACATGCTCCACTAGAGAGAAATCTTTCTTCCTCCAATTCTCAAAAAAAAAAAAAAAAAAAAAAAACAACCAAAAAACCACAATAAACTGTTCTTTCTTCTTTTAATCAGTCATGATCATGCCCATTCTGTATGTGCAGGAGGTATCTTAAGCTAATCATACCATTATCAGCAAAAGTAACAAAATTAAAAAAGTATAGGCCCCAAACATTATACTTAAAATTTATTTCTATCACTGAGTGCTGGACACCTTGTCATTACAGATTTTTTGAGAGCAAGTGTTGTTTTAAGAGCTTGAAAGGTAATTCTGGCCTGAAAATATTTTGCTGTCTAACTCTTAAGTGTCCTTTACAATTATTACTGAAGGATATAAGTGAAAGTAACATGAAAAGTTAGATGCAAGCAAGCAAAAACCTTGTAGCTGAACATAAACTAGTAGTCTCAGCATGCTGCTTTTTTATTACCAAAAAGAAACAATATGTATTTTGGATCTTCCTACTTAATGTGAACATTCGCAGAATATTCCTTTCACCTCAAATGTTTTAGTGGCGAAGACAATGAACTGTTGTAGTGAGTGAGACCCATGGAATGACAAATATAAACAGGTAGCAGCAAAAGAAAGATACAAAGGAAGGAAATAAATTAATTCAAATGTAAACCTCCCCAAATCTTGTCTGCTCTAGCGATGCATGTTTTAAAACACAAGTATCCTGTACATTTTCAACTTCAGCACCACGGCCAGCAGCACAGGCGAGTCGGGACGTAGGTTTCCCACGAGCCTTGTGGGAACAAATCAGAAAATCTGCTTGTTTTAGGCCAGCGGTTGCTGTGTGCAGCCCTGGGTGAGGAATAAAGCAAAAGGAAACGCTCAGGCAATAGTCAAACATTTAACAGGGACTGAGTGAATTCAGCACTCTACAAGTCTGCTGTAATTTGAGGGTGAAAAAAATATTATAAATGGTTACTTAAAAAAACTAGCACTTTAAAAATAATGTAATATGATATTACTGCTTGTCTAACAGGTAGTGCTGATAAAGGCTTCAAAGGACAACAGGAGTTTTAAAATTATATGCTAAACTTTCACTGCATTTTCATATAATCTTACTGGGTCATATTCCTAAATTATATTGGTTTCTTATTTTAAAAAAAACCCAAACAAATAAACCACAAAACAAAAAACACCCCCCCCCCCAACCCCAAAATACATTAAATTCAACATTCTTATGGTAACTTAAATTCATAGAAGACTGTGAAGATGAATCAAGGCATAAAAACTTCATTGTTCCTCAGATGCCTACTTTCTGTCAAATTCTGCTTCCCAATCCCTAGTTTTGCTTGTCCTTCTATTCCATTTTGGATATTGAATACACGTATAAATGGGACTATGCTAGTTTGGACATGAGAAAGCTATTTAAAATTCAGTGATGTTTCAGTTTCATCACCAAATAGCACAAATTTCCAACATATATATGCTGCCATAGAATAATAATCTACTAATGATTTTAGGGAGCTAAACAGATGGACTTAAATATTTATCTTCTTTCCATGCCTCTCATGTAGTTTTATATGGCAGCTACTACAAGGTGGATGCAGTCACACCTGGTGGGCATTCAAAACTCTGCTCTGAGCTCAGGTTTGCAGATCTACATTCCATTGCTCACTGAGACTAACACAACTATGAAGTGTCACTCTGGACATCTGTGAGAACTTCCAGGTTTTACTCTATGGTTAACAATTCTTCCATCTTTGGGATGCCACAATAAAGTTTCCTAGAGTCTAAAATAACTGTCAGCTTGCTCAGCTCTCCTTGAAAATTCTTCCCCTGCACACCATCAAAAATCCAAAACCCTCAAATTTTTCACTTACCCCACCACAAAAGGAAACACGTTTCAAGGGGAAATTTGTATGTATAAGATAGATACAGAACTCTACAAAAGGAACTACTTGCAAGAAAATCTCACGCTTTGTTGTCCTCATTCTACTGACCCTTACTTCTTCCATCTGCTCAACCTCGTGCCTTTCGACTTCAAAATGAGTGCTGGAAAACCTCTCCATGTAAAGTTGCTGTTTCCTTTCTTAGGCAAGGCACTGTCTTTCAGTCACATTGAGTTGCTCAAACAGAATAAAACACTGTGAACTCGTCTCATACCTGTATTGAGCAGGAGACCTCACTATCAGGTCTGGGACTGTTACAGCCAGTGGCTGCTTCACTCTCTGTCAGCACCTGGAGGCAAAAGGAAACTGAAAAGCCTGAAGATAAGCTAACAAGAAAAATGTTGCTTGCAAAACAAAATGGAACCTATAGTTTTAGAAGAACATATGCAACCATTTGTTCAGTCTTCTATCATCAAAAATATGATTATATATAGAATCAGACACTATTTGTAATACACAGTTCAGAGGACAGGATAGACATATTTTCTGGTCCCCTGCACCTGCAAAAGGAAATGCATATTTCAATGTCCATTAGTACTTTTCTGGAGGCTTTCCATATCCTTTAAGTGGAAAAACAACAACAACAACAAAAACCTCTGGGATAGAATCATATCCTGTTTTCTTTTAATGGTAAACTTCACTAACCTCACTCAGAGGACTTAAATGCAAAGCACGGTAGGAAATACAGTTTTCAAAGCCTAGTGTTTGCTTCTGCAGAGAGCATTTAGAAGAAGTGAGAGAGAGCTAAAAGTGACAGAATTTGCCATCAATGGAAAATTTTTCCCCAGACATCTCTGATCTTTATTCCTGACTGACTTGACTGCTCTGCACTCTCAAATGCCATTTTCTATGATGAACACTCAAAAACTAGTAATTTCATATCAAGTTTTAGGACTAAATTTGCCTCTTGCAATGCATTAAAATTCATTTTCTCTTTTTTCTTGGGGTGATTTTTAACACTGTGCTTGCAATAGAGCAAGCATGAACTGGGCAACCACCTATACACCTGTAGATACTGTTCACTTTATCAGCAAGCTACGAAGTGTTCCATCTAAAAGCTTCTAACCAGGAAGAATCCTGACTGCATTCATCTTTTAAAATTCTAACTTTCTTCATTATTAGTAACAACATATTATTAGTGGTGGTGGTCATCTTAAAGAGAGATTTTTTTCCAGCCTTCTTTTGTAACATTTCATCCACCACAACAGATAGACTACTTCTTGATTCTGAGATGTTTTCCCTAATATGCTAATAACACCAGTCCATCCCTCTAGAGGTTATAGGAAACTTTGACAGTTCTTTGCTCTATTCTTCTTTCTGAAAACTTTGAAAATCTAGTATGTCTGAGTAGAATGCTAAAGTAGTCTTTGTGATGATGCATCCACATACATTGCTATACTCTCACAAAGGTGACAGCCAATTTTTTCCATTTATTATAAACATTTCTCACACTTGGTTCTATATTTTCACCAAGTATTTTTCATTCTCAGGCAAATGGGCAGACCTACTCACTGGTCCGTGGCATCCAACAGAAAAAGGAATTCCAGTGGTTGTGGAATAGTGTGGGAAGGTAATATGTCTTCCTCCTAACCTGCCTCTTCCTTAAGTCTTGGTAATTAACAGCACTACATGCATTGATTTGGAACTTGCCTGCTTTCAAGAGACAATATACGTATACATTCACTTTCTGAAGTTTTCCAGATCTGCTGTAGACCCATACTTCTGATTTAAGTAGATTTAATTACACAGCAGAAGTTTCAGCATTTTTGACATTTCAAGTGAAAATATTTTGTTTCTGTAACACATACCGTATTTTTCCAAAGTTGTATTAGGCAAAATCATCCCCTTCTTCTTTCAGAAGAAAGGCTTAATAATCCAGTGGTAGGTTAACCTTGGCTGGCAAGCAGGTGCCTACCAAGTCACTCTCTCGTTCTCCCTCTTCAACAAGACAACAGGAGAAAATAAGATGACAAATCTTATGGACTGAGATAAGGACAGGGAGATCACTCACCAGTTACCATCACAGGCAAAACAGACTCAACTTGAGGAAGATAAATTTAATCTATTGCCAAGTATGAGTATGAGAGTGAGAAACAAATAATAATTAAAAAAAAAACCAAAACAAACAAAAAAAACCAAGACCAAAACTCAAAGTACCTTCTCCCCACCCCTTCTTCATCCCAGGCTCAACTTCACTCTTTCACTTCTACATCCTCTGCACCCCAGCGGTGCCGGGGAATAAGGAATGGGAATTATGGTCATCCCATAACACTCCATCTCCACCAGTCTTTCTTCCTCACATTGTACCCCTGATCCAGCATGAGGTTTCTTCCATGAGATACAGTCCTTTATGAACTGCTCCAACATGGGCCCTTTCCACACAGTCCTTCAGGAACAGACTGATTCAACATGGGTTCCCCACAAGCCACAGTTCCTGCCAGAAAATCTACTCCTATGTGGGCTCCTCTTTATGGGCCACAGGTCCTGCCAGGACCCTGCCCCATCATGGATTCTCCATAACATGGACTAGAGTGTTGATATCTGCTCTGGCATGGTCCTTCATGGGCCGCAGCGGGACAACCTGTTTCACCATGCTTTTTACCACAGGCTGCAGGGAAATTGCTCCTCCAGTGCTTGAAGCACCTTCTCCCCTTCCTTCTTCACTGATCTTCATATCTGCAGATCTATTTATTTCCCATTTTTCTCACTTCCCTCTCTGACAGCTGCTGAACAGCATTTTTTGCCCTTTCTTAAATATGTTATCACAGAGGTACCACCAGCACCACTGATGATCTCAGGTTTAGCCAGCGGCAGTTCTGTTGGAGCCAGCTGAGACTGGCTGTGGCTGACATGGGGGCAGCTCCTGTTGTCTTCTCACAGAGACTGTACCTGCAGCCCTTCTTCACTCAAACAGATTCACAGAATATTAGGGGTTGGAATGACCAGAGTAGGATCAGCTAGAGTAGGTCACACAGGAACGTATCTAGGCAGGTTTTGAAAGTCTCCAGGGAAGGAAACTCCACAACCTCTCTGGGCAGCCTGTTCCAACCTCTGCAGGTAAACCCAATACAACTCTCTGAGCTGGATCCAGATTTCTTCTTAAAGTGTAGTAAATAAAGAACAACTTAAATGAACACAGTTTGTACCCTTTTACGTAATAATTGCCTTTAATGAAATATTGTCTTATTCCAGAAGTTTTCACCTTTGAGAGCACTTCATGTATTTACTTCCTCTAACCCTCCTAAAATTATATATGTCTACAACATAGCCTTTCTTAATTCCTTTTTTTTTTCCAAATTAATTCTAGGTTTTAATAGCTGCCTATAGCAGTATAGCCCCTCTTATTCTACCAGACTTCTTCTGTGTTCACTTGATTTTTCATTATGTCCTGCAATATGGTGACCAGCACTGTGTACAACATCCTTTTTCTCCTTTTATATTGAAACACGCTCATATATATCACAAATGCTCACACAAAAACATTGGAGAACAAGGAAAGAGCAGCCATGTGACCCAAAGTTATAATGCTACCAGTTGAAGGACTGGTAAGAGAAGTACTGTTTTCCACTGCAGCTCAACTTCTCAATCTAGTCTCAATTTCTGTATTCACTTTCAGATTGTTAGCTGTGTGTGGAAAGTTCTGAGCCTGGGGAAATTACAGTGAAGTAGTAACATACCTGCTGGATCTATCCTTTCCTAGGAAAGATTTTGTGAATCCTTTCTGAAGGAGAGAGAAATATATCATTTGGTCAATCCTTGTGCCCTTGGGGAAATCTCAAATTCTTTTCCTATATTATGTTATCTTTCACTTTTGTTACTTTTCGCTATATGGCAATCATGGATATGTAGCATGAGTTTGAACAATTCCCATTAATTTGTGTAGACAACTGAAATTTTGCTAATCAAAACAGAAAGTCATGAGACAAATAAAAGCTGCTTCTAATATCTAAGGAGGGCTCTCCTTCCAGATAACAAAGACCTGCATCAAGTAATGAATGACAGAAAGCTTAAGAAAAAAACATTTAAAATATCAATATACAATAAAAAAGCATTATCCCTCAGGACTGTACAATCTACCTCTCCTCATTCTCAGTCTGTGTTCACTTACTGCTATAACTTCAGTAGTTAAGTATTTGTGAAAAACTTCACCACTGGTAATGTATTTATTAACCACAAATATGATCCTTTCACACAGCAGTTTGAAAGGACTTCTTGATGTTCACATAGATTCTATCTCTTCCCTGATTCTTATAATCTCCTGTTGTCATTTACAACAAGAAGTTTATCAGGTTTCATAAATTCATGTAATCAATCTGTCTGTTTTCTGCATCTTTTTGTGAAATGGGTCCAGGACTAAAACATAGAAAAATAGGCAATATCCACACAAGAAAAACAACAAAACCCTCAGGCAATGACAGGTGAAATAGGAAGGGCTAGAAGTGTATTCAGTCAGTGCAGCTAATTCTGTACTGAAGGGACTTCAGAGCCTCTTGACTGCTAGACTGGGCAAGCTTGCAAAATTATCTTCAGCTGGTAAAGAGGCTACAGGGATGCCCTTGAGCACTATCCAACTTCCAGTTTTTAGGCTGCAGCCACTGCAAATGCCAGTGTATGTATAAGGATGTGTTTCTCTCAACATCTGTTGCCTAATATTGTGAGAAATCTTACAGTAAATGACTATGTATGATTTATATTCAGGCTGAATTTATATCTTTTCTATTTTTCCACATTGTATTTTGTGGAGTAGATTCTCTTTCATTCAGTTTTCATGAATATCACCAATTCTGGCATTTGCTAGCATATAAGCATTTGATTTCACAAATAATATCTTCCTAAAAAGCATATGTGTATTTATATGTACTTTATAAGCTACAGAATGAAGAATGTAGCTATAACTATATACACAACACATTAGAGTCTTAGTTCATCTCCTTGTGCTTACTTTTGATATGGTGTTGACATAATTTTTTTGGTTTTTTCAAAGTTCCTTCTTCATTAATATCTTCTCAGTAGCTCCTTTGATCTTCCAGTACAATGTGTGTTCATATGCCTGTTTAACTGAGTACTTTTCAGAATCTGTATTACAAACAATTACTTTATTCCTGTTCCTTTCACTATGTCATTATTTCAAAGGCATTAACAAATTTAGCTTTACAGAATACCTGTGAGCTTAGATTTTAGGGTCAATGTCATTTTATAGCTGGAGAACAAAACTGCCAAAAGTCTATTCTAAAATGACTATGTTTTCACACATTTTGAATGTTTTTGAAAGCAGATCGCAGGGATCCTCTTTTTCAGATACTTGACCAATTCCCTTAGTTTAATAGAAGAAAAAGTGTACTGCACCCCTGGAATTCAGACCAGGATATCTCTAAGCAGCTTCAAAAGAGATCACAGAATGCATAGTCTCTGCCTTTCTGAACTCCATCTGCTAGCGACACAAGCCTTCAAACTCAAGCTCTACAGACTATGGCTCACTCTATTTCAGTCAACATCTACTTTCCCAGACTCTGAGCTCTACAAGCCCATCTTTGAAGCAGTGCTATCTACAGAACGACAGTATTTCTTTCACTGTATTCATCTGCTGTTTCCTTGCAGCACTTTATCTTCAGTTCTCTGGTTTCATCCTCATCAATCTTGTCCTAGGGTATTAGGCTACTCAGCACAACAAAGTCCTGGTGTATTTGTGAAGGTTTTAGACAAAGATTTGGACAGGAATGATTATGAGTTTGCAAATAAATAGGTTACAAGTAAAACTGAAACATAGTTCCAATATATTTAAGGACATCTTATGCAAAAGATGTACTGTTCAGCCAGAAAGCTTTTGACCACATATTCACATGGCATCCTCACCTGACTCTTCCTTCTGACCCTTGTACAGATGGAGCTCCTGTTTTAATTCATCTTAAAGGCAACTTGGATGACTTCTGTGTAAGATTAATGCCTCTGTGATTCAGAATCCTTTCCAAGTTTTGCCTACTGTCCCTCTTCAGAAAGGAAATATTGCTATTTCAGTTTGTTTCCTCTTCTCTGTTATGATCAATATACAGTCTTAAAATATTTAAAGGTGTCATACATCATGAAAAGTACATAAAAGGACTTGTACATAAGCTCATTTAAATCTGAAACCTCCAATATATCCTCTGTTTCTTATCAAAACCAGTTTCTCGTATGGAAATAAAATTTTATCTAGACAAGGCACTGAAGACTTATTCCTCTCTGATCCTTTCCATTCACTTTTTCAGACACATATTTTTGAACACACTAAATGGAATCTCTGCCCTCTCCTGACCATAAAACACCTTTACCAAATAACTGAGAGAGTTGGTATTCCTACCAGTATACAATTCACAGTAGAATGAAAAAATTCTTATTGAGTGTAAACTAGTGGTTAGGGAGCTCTTGGAATAGTTACAGAAACCTCTGTTCTCATCCTTCTCCAAAAGGACTTCTGAAAGAACTGCAGCTTTTTTCAAGCTTAAATCTTTCTTATGATGGTAAACTACCAGGAATAACCATAAGTCAAATAAAGCCCTACATAATACAACAGATTTCAAGTCTTAGTTCCAAATTCCCAGCAATTCTTAAAATTAGTAAATGTGATTTTTTAAACATAATAAAATAACGTTTCTTTCCTCCTACTTGATTTTATTTAAAGAAACTACCTAGTTGTGTCACCTGAGATTTAAAGAAGTTAAAAATCTATACCGCCTAAAGCTACCGTCATGGTGTAGAAAATTCCAGCCCAAATGATTAAAGTTTCAACACAGATGACAAAAGATAATGGGAAGTGTCTGGTAACCTAGCTAAATATATGTCTTATTACAGACAGTAATGATGGTTTTCCTCTAATGTACTTACATTTTTCACTAAAAGAATAGATTTTTTTTTCTCCATTCCATTTCAGCTGTTGCTGTGCCCTAGCCCATCTGCGTTTTTTTGTATACCTTTCATCCTTCATTTTCATTATCCAAGTCTTTGATGATCATATGGCAAAACCTGAGATCCTGTGAGGTGAATTCCTGACTGATATTGAAATGGTCATGGAATTAAACAAAGATGATTGATCACTATTAAGAAACATTGTTCCTTCACTTTATCATTATATCCTTATTTTCCTTAATAAATGAAAAAATTTTAGTTTATAACTTACTTGTTTAAAGTGCTATGTTTTTACCTCATTGCTGTCCATCTGGAAATCATAGAATCATAGAATCATAGAATCATAGAATGGCCTAGGCTGGAAGGGACCTTAGAGATCATCTAGTCCAACCTCCCTGTCATGGGCAGGGACGTCTCTCAACTAGATCAGGCTACTCAGGGCTCCATCCAACTTGGCCTTGAACA
>NW_009703244.1:0-201 GCF_000703405.1 Apaloderma vittatum | reverse complement strand
TGCCGTTGAAGACTGAGGCAAAAAAGTTGTGGAGTATTTCAGCCTTCTCCACGTCCTCTGTAACCAGGTCACCTGTATCCTTCTGGAGGGGCCCTACATTGTCTCTCATTTTTCTTTTTTCTCTTATGTAACTGTAAAATCCTTTTCTATAATTTCCAATGTCACCAGTAAGATTTGACTCTGTCAAGGCTTTAGCTTTTC
>NW_009703243.1:326-735 GCF_000703405.1 Apaloderma vittatum | reverse complement strand
CTTTAGCTTTAGCCGAAACAGCTCTTCTCTCTTCGTAAAACGTTAGATTACTTAAGATCCTATCCAGTGCAAACTTCTCTGATTGGGGGATCATAATGTTAAATTAAGGTTGCCATGATTTTTGCTACCTGTTCCTACACACCCCAACCCTCTCTTTCCACGCTTTGAAGTCTAATGAGAACAAACACCTTTATGCCCAACAACACCGTAATCACTCTGAGTTGCTGGAGTTCCCACTATTCCTGAGTCATTCCTTTCAACTTCATTTAACAATTAAAGACTCTCCTCCTGCATGGGAGTAGGGCAGCCCTCATTCCTTCAAGGGGGGTCGGGGGGGAGAGAATCCTCCAGCCTCTCTTCTAACTCCATCTCCCTTTCCCTAAGCAGCTTCAAACATCTGTGCCTGGTT
>NW_009703243.1:0-303 GCF_000703405.1 Apaloderma vittatum | reverse complement strand
GGGCATGTTCATCCTACAGTCCCTCTGCCAGTCTTAGATTAAAAAAAAAAGTATCACTGTACATAACAGTATCCTGTTTACTTTCCCTCCCTAAAACAACATTGATTGTAACGTAGTGTCATATTGTAAAGTTCCTTTAAGTGGCCACTGCTCCAATTTGTCTAAGTTATAAATGGGCCACCGCTGATTACAAAAGGTGCAAAGGCTCACCCACACCTTAACACATGCACCTAAATTCAAGACAACTATTGAGATGAAACTCTTGTCTCCCCTTGAAAGAAATAACATACTTATAACACCCAA
>NW_009703242.1:38960-39249 GCF_000703405.1 Apaloderma vittatum | reverse complement strand
GGGGGACGATGGAAAGAGGGGACATGCCCCTTCCTCGCGCCCGGCTGCCAGGCAGCCTCTGGCTCCAACCCCAGCGCCGCTGGGCTTAAAACCTCCGGTACTAAATAAATTAATAAATGCTCCAGGTGGATGGGACCGGGCAGGTTGGCACTGAAATCACTGGGATTTTTAAAATTATTGTTTGGGTTTTTTTCTTTCTTTCTTTCCAGAGCTTGCTACCCATCCTTGCCTTGGGTGCTCCAAGGTGGTTTCATCCCTGTTGGGTGGTCTCACAGGGGACTGGGTCCCA
>NW_009703242.1:36111-38837 GCF_000703405.1 Apaloderma vittatum | reverse complement strand
CGGTGACGCTCCTTTGCTCTTGAGGGACCTGGTCACCTCAATTTCCCTCCCTCCAACATCCTTTTGCGTCCTCTGAGCTATTTCTTCCCCTCTGACGTTAATGAGAATGTTCAACCGCCCCGTCCCAGAGGAGAGCCCAGGACCTGCCACCTTGGAGCATCTTACCTGCAGCCGTCTGTGATGGAAACAGGACACGACCTTATCCAGACCTTTGATCAGGTCCTTTTGGGTTGGATTATCATTTTATACACCTCCCTTCTGCATCTTTATAGACTACAGTGCTTATATTTACCCACCCCACGTGAGGCTGCTGGAGATGTATACAAAAAAAGCATTAAATCGATATTCCCAGCACCAAAATTCAGCCTCCGCTTGTGCCCAGCCAGCTTTGAGACCACAGGGTGATGGTGTTTGTGGGCAGAAATTTGACCTCTTTGGGGGATGTTTTTTTTTCCACTAAAAAAAAAAAAATCTCCCTGGCATTAACCCTCTTGCACCCGGGCAAAGAACATCTATGGTTGAGGGAAACCTGGAGTGTGAAAACCATCCCCAGGTGAGGGTGAATTGGCTTCGGCTGCGGCTGAGAAATCAGCTCAAGCAAAAACCTGTCTTTAATAGGAATATCCCTGAAGTCAAAGGGTGATGGGTCCAGGAGGGGAGATGGGTACAGGCTGGGGGAGATGCCAAAATAACATCATTGCCTCTAAGAAACGGGACGGTTACACAACTGGCTTGTCTCTGGAGATACCGGCTACACCCTGGGCACCCTCAGGAAAGTTCTACCTTTGCATTCAGCCAAGGTGACTTTAAACACCCTTTTGGCCCTACGGATTTAACTGCCCCCCGCGAGCCGGGCTCTCCTCCCGCACTTCTTTGCCTCTGCTCCACATTCCCAGCATCGCTGGCTCTGCTGGGATTTATCCCACAGATAAATTTGCAATGGGGAGGCAGCCAGTGAGCGCTGGTACAGCCCAGCAGCTCCGCACGAACAGCTCTGCCACCAGCGGGGACAAAAAACACACCCCGCGGCAAAGGGAGATTAGCTGGCAAAGAAGGCTTTTTTTTTTTAATTTTGCAGCAAGTCCCTAAGTTATTGCTTGGCCCCGTGTTTTCACAAGGAGAGGACTTTTCCTGTGGGGAGTAGGGCAGAGGACTGATGAGCTCATCACACACGCTTCCCCTATGATCTGACACAGGATGAAGCAGAGCAGGGTGGGAACGAGAAGAAGACAG
This sequence comes from Apaloderma vittatum, assembly GCF_000703405.1. Classification (NCBI taxonomy): domain Eukaryota; kingdom Metazoa; phylum Chordata; class Aves; order Trogoniformes; family Trogonidae; genus Apaloderma; species Apaloderma vittatum. Next base: position 37,604 of record NW_009703242.1, on the reverse strand, counting down.
GTCCTGCAGGTCATCTAACGAGGCAACAGCACTTAATTGGATTTTTCTTCTTCCCCCTAATTCTCAAGCAAATGCCCGCAGAGACTTTCTGCGAAGCCGCTGGGCTCCCGGCACGCGCCTCGGGCCACGGAATAATTTACTGCAGTAATGAGCCCTTTGCTAATTTTCCTCTTTCTTAGCAGAACTAATTAGCTGGGGTTCAGCCCAACTATTTCAGCTGCGGAGCCGGGGTTGGCTCCGGGGCATCTCCGCAGGAGGTGAATTTTTCTTATTTCTCAGCCCTGTGCGAAGCACCCCTCGAGTCGCAAAACCCTCCCGCTATCAGGAAGGGCTGGATTATTTATTTTTTTTGGTGGTGGTCCAATATGCAAAACCACAACCTGAAGCCTTCAAGATCCTCAGTTTTAAGTCTGGGTTTATGGACCAACTCCAGCTGGACGGGCTGCCCCGTGATAATTAAAGGAGTATCTGAGCCCCCCTGGAGCATCCTTGGATGCTCAGAGGGGTGGATGGGGCATCTGGCAGTGCTGGGAGCAGGGCAGGAACTGTCCCTGGAAGAGAAACCAAGGACAGGAAAGATCCTGCAAAAGTTTGCAGCTCATCCCCCTCCTCAGAGTGAGACGTTTGCAAATCGAGCTCTTTAAATTCAAGGCCAATGCGTGCAGCTGCGAGGGACTAACCAAGAGGAGAGGTGCTGGTAGCTTATAAATTAAAAAAAAAAATAGGAAAAGAGCAATTCAAACCTTCAAGGGGATGATAAGCCAAATCTGGCTCTGCTCTCAAGTCCTCAATGGGGGAACAGTAGAAAAATGGATGAGGGGTCAAAGTATGCTGAAATAACATGGTGAGAACTTTGCTTTTAAGAGGTTAAAGTGTGTCTTAGGCAAGGGGAAAAAGGATGAGCCTCAACATTTAAACCCACCAGCAAAGAAACGATCAGACTGAAATTTTGGCCACCGACTCCTATGGGCTACTTCCATCTTCATGCCTCAGTTTCCCCAGAGCTGGAAACATGTTATAGAGCCAAGTGGGAGCCCTGTGGGAAAAGATGCGAAGGAGGAAGATCCCAAAGTGGATTCCTGGTGCTAGGACGGAGGGGTCCCTCGCTGCTGACCCCCATGGCAGGCAGAGAAGCGTGCCCCCTCTAATCCTTCCCAGTTTACATACCTCATTCTGATTTTTCATCCGTATTTTTTTATATATTAAATAAAAAAATCAGATTAACGGAGAGCCCAGTACATACAGTACACGCTGCGAGACAGATGAAACCTTTCTGATACCCAGCAACCGAGTCCAGAGTTAATCAGCTCCGGATTAACCGGGTCAGGATGTAATTTAATAACGAGCGAGGGCGAGTCTCTGCTAGGAGGGAGCCGATGGGGTCCCGCACCATGTGCCCCATAAAAAGCTGCCGCAGAACAACTCAGGTGGCAAGAAAAGCCAGATGGGACGCGATGAGCTCTGCGGCGACGCAGGTTGCACGCCCAAGGGAG
>NW_009703242.1:21635-36099 GCF_000703405.1 Apaloderma vittatum | reverse complement strand
CTGAGCCAGGCTTTGCTGAGCCCTCCTCACCTTCCCCACGCTCCGAGTCAAGGGTTTAGCCTGACTCAGGGAAAAGATTTAAAAGGGGTTTTTGATGATGGGGCTGCTGAAGGGCTTTTAATTTTGGAGGCCGGTGCCGTGCCCTCCCGCGGGGGATTCCGGGAAGCAGTTGGACGGACGGACACGAACCCCTTTGATTTGCCTGCACCAAAAAAAATGCAAGAAAACACGAGTGCCTGGCGTGATCCCTTTCCCCTCGAGCATCCCGGCTCCATCCATGGGGGGAGGCAGCCGCCCTCCCCGCTCCCCCTCTCCTGCTTAGCACGGCTGTAACGCGATCGAGACTATTCGAGCCCGAATCGATGGGAAACTTTCCCAGTTCCTCCAAAAGTGCTGGGATAGAGGCAGAGCCATCACCCTACCCCCTGCCAGCATCCAGAGCTCGGTGCTGTAACCTCAGTCTGCTCCTAGGGACAAGTAAATGACTTTGTGTCGTTCCCCCTGTCTTCGAATCCGCACTGGCAGCAAACCCTGCTAGGAGGATGTTGGCCAGAGCCAAAAATGGATGTATGGTATAAAAGGAAAGCAATAGGAAGCCACTAATCGGGTCAGATGGATACCTGCATTGATCCCAATTTTTGCAATAGCGGCAGCTAAAAGGAGCCGGGGACAGGGGTTGGGATCCCGGCGTCACTCGGGGCGCGCGGCACCGTGCGCTGAGCCAGAGCTGCTGCAGAGATCAGGGCAGCTCTCCCCAGGCCGTGACCCCTTGGTCCCGTCCAGGTGAGGACATTTGGACCCGGCAGCAAAAAGTGATTAAAGACTTCAAGCGATAGAGGTGATGCCAGCGCGATCCTCCAGCTCTCAGGGCTGCTCGCAGCACGCACCCATCAGGAGTGCTTCACCCTCCCTTTTCCTCCAAGGACAAACTAAACTTCTCCCCTGGTCACCACCACCCAAAAAACACCCAAAAAAACGGGTGCAGCACCCGACTGCCCTAAACTCACCCACCAAACCCTCCTTCTCCTCCACCCCCCCGACTTCACCCCCCTTGCGAAGGGTGCTGCAAAGAAGAAGGGAGCAACAAACCCAGCTTTTGCATCTTCCTCATCCTCCTCCAGCGCGTAGGGCGCCCGGTCCCGATGTCTCCATCCCCCTCCTCCCTCAGCTCTGCTGGCTGGGGGCTGCCTGGAGGTGTTGCCCCTTCGTCTCGGGCGGGCTCATGGCCACGGCGGCGCGGGGATGCTCATACCTCTCCTGCGCCAGGCGGAAAGGTGATGCCGGTACTCACGTGAGCCCGGTGGGACTCCTTGCCCTCATTCTCCTTCTGCCTGAAATGGGTTTTTGCTCCCTTGCTGGGTCCTGCCCGTCAGCAGCACTAGCCAGGACCTCAACACACAACTTTTTGTGTATGCAAAAGCATCACATAGACGCTGCTTTTGGAGTGAGGGTGAGGATGGAGCAGCCTGGAGCAGAGGAAGAAGAGGGGATGCTCAGATGTGGCCCTTTCTGTCTCCTCCATGCAGAGCTGCTCTCTGGGGTGCTCTGCCACATGCAGCCAGGATGGTGTCGGAGCCACAGAGAGCCTTTTTGTCTGCATGAAAGGAAAGAGAAGGTGGAAAAACAAGACCCTTCCTGTTTTCCTGAGCTACGTGGAGGCATCCAGGGCTCCTCTGCCCTTTGTCCCGGCACTTTTTTGGCTGCTGCCAACATCTGGGCCCGAATTGGCTCCAGTGCATGGGAGAACCATTCCCAGGAGCCAGTGATTGCCATGACAGGAGCTCCTGAACTTCTGAAGCTTCAGGAGCAGAAACTGCCCCCCCAGGCAGGTGTATTTTCCATCCTGTTTTCCTATGACATGGGGTGCCTGATCCTCCACGAACCTTTGTAGGGGGGTCACACCTTGCCTGTACAACCCCAGGTCCTGGCCATACCTCTGGACACAGCCAAGAGCAGCCCCATCCAGGTGCAGAGCAGAGGTTGCTGGGTTCAGCCATGACCCATCAGATCACCTGGAGAGCCACTGGGGCTCTGAACATCACCTGCTGCCTTCAGTGAAGGCATCCGAGCTGCTGTTTCAAGCCCCTGCACACCTTGCCAGCAGGATTTGATGAAACCACAACTATTTCCCTTTCCATTTCTTCCCCCAGCCCCTGCAGAGAACGTTCCCTTCCTCCCCTGCCCCAAAACCTCCCAAGCAAAGCCAAAACCAAGGGCATCACCCTGGGAAGGGACCAGCACACAGGAGCCAGGGAATTTCCTGACTGACCTCCAAAAGCTGTCCCCATCCCTTGCCTGCACCCAAATCCTCCTGCCAGCAGCTCGGGATGCTGAGCTTTTCCCTCGAGCTTCGTTCCAGCTTGTGTAACTGGGGCAGGTTTCCACGCTGCGCCGTTGAAATGGGGAAGGAAAACAGCAAGATCAGCCTGAACTGAGCCCTTTCAACGGCATCTGGGCAGTGGGGTGTGCAAAGTTGGGGTCTTCCAGAGGTGCTGCTCGAGGAAAACCCCAAGAAAATAAAAAAAAAAAAATCAACACACCAACAAAAAAACACCAACACCCTGAACAATCAGATCTGGAAAAAGAGAAAGGTCTGGGAAAAGGAGATCTCAAAGCTCAGACACAGCAAAAGGACACCCCATGAAGTGTTTTCCCTGGCAGCCCCAGGATCCTCACGACAAGCAGGAGCTGATTCTGCTTTGGAGATATTTTTGCCCAGGACCAAGTTTCCGATCTCCTTCCCATGACCTTTGAAAATAGATATGGCCAAGACCCGTGGCAGCAGAGCCTGGAGGGGTGTACGGCTGCCCCGGGATGGGGCGCCCCGGTCCGCCCTCCTCACCCAGGGCAGCGATCACGGCAAAGCCATGGTTTTCCCAACTGCACGCCATAAGCTGGATCTCATCTTGGGATGCAGTGGGAAATCATTCACAGGGACACAGACGCAAAATTTGGCCATAAAAGCTGCAGTTTTACACCGTTTTGGGGTTGGGGAAGATGCTCAACTGGGGAAGTCATCTCCATCTGCATCCCTGCACTGACCCACGGGACCAGGGAAGACTGCCTAAACCGGTCTCTCTGAAACTCATTTGTTATTCTCCAGCGCCGAACACACGCTGTACCAAATCTACTGGAACTAGAAGCGGTTTTGACCCGGTATTCCCATTAACCCTCCCCACAGCTTGCCCCGAGTGGCTGCGATAAGCGCTTTGTGCAGCGGAGATTCCCACGCTCAGTCCTCTGGGATCACCTAAAACCTCTCTTTTACTTCTAGGCGAGACCAAACCAACCTAAAAAGCAAGATCCCATTAACTATTATTATTATCACTGCAGCCTGAATCTGATGTCGTCCTCTCCTGCATCTCATCCCCTCCCCAATTAATTCATCCCTATAGAGCGGACGCTCCTGCCGCCGCTTCAGGTTTTAAGTGACTGCTTGGCAGCTGTAGATCTCAGCCTGTCAGAAATACCGATGAATTATTTCACCCCGGATCCTTACGGTTTAATCGGAGCAGGCTGAAGGCAACTAACCTTTCCTCACGTGTGTTTCGATGTCCTCGCCGTTTCTTGCATATGCTCCAATAAAGCAGATTGCAACGGCTGTTGATTTTCTAATGGAAGACTCACAAAGCATTCGAACCCATTAAAAAGATCACAGCCAAGAGTAACTACTTTATTTAAGTCTTGGAAGGGAAACAAAGGCTGTAAATGCTCAAAGCACAGAGCGTATCTGTCTGAGCTCAGGCACAAACCCAAGAGCATCCAAAAAACCCTGTATCAGCACAACTTGGTACAAAACCATGAGCCAAGAACCATTTTAGCTGGAGATAAATGGAAACATTTTCAACCAGGTGATTCTTCCACATCCTAGCAATAATAAAATAAAATAAAAGAAGGGCTTAATATAGGTGGGAACCTTCCACAGATGTCAGGGTCAGTTACGTTGCTATTCTATCATCAGTGAAATACAGACTTTTATAAGCACAGTAAATAAAATTAAACCCAGTCACTCACCTGCAGCCTCGTTTGGCCAGCCCTTCCTCAAGCGATGACAGTATCTTGGTGGTATCTACGGATGTGGCCGGTTCCTGCACGGCTCTGACACGCAGGTAAGGATTAGAAAGAGTTTGTCTCAGGAAAGACTCAGATTCGGAAATCCTACACCCTCCTGAAACCCTACCTTGCCTCGCCGTCCTTGGCTTTAAAGGAAACACAGGGAAAAAACGTGGTGCCGCGGGTAGGGCTGTGGTGCATCTTCACCCACTGCGGTAAAAACCGCCCCAAATAAACCCAAACTCCTTCGCAGCCAGCCTCAAGAAAGTGGTTGTACCCCCAAGAGCTCAGCTCCCGAGTTGAACCCCCTTAAGCGACGGTTTCATCATTCGGGAGCAGATTCGTCTCCGTTGTCGCTCCAAGGGCAACGTACGCATGGGCGGAGGGATTCCCCTTGACGTCAAGAACTTCCCACCTGGCAGCAAGACCTGTCTTAAGAAGCAGCGTTCACATTTGAAGACTAAAAGGCACCAACAGCTCTTACCTGCCCAGCTGGAGGCTGTAGTCTAGTCTCTTGGTCCCTTCAAGGCATGTTGCCACCTCAGCAGGAGCTATTTGGCCTCAGGCTTGAGCCCTGGCCCCAGTGCTCTTCCCTGGACCTAAGGGACACAAGGCCAATACTTGTGGTCCGTCCATGTGCCAGGGAGACCCTGGGAGCCTTTTCCAGGAGGCAGTGAGCACCCCACCTCATTCCCTGAGCCACCAAGAACCAGCTGTAGCAGATTTTGGCTGCTCTGATGGGTCCTTCCAAAACTGTGGTGTGGTGTCCTGGTCATCTTTATCCCATGAATACACAGGATGGGTTAAGCCTCTTGGTGAGGAGGGTGGGAGGAAGGTACACGCTGGAGGTTGCAGGGTATCTGTGAGTTTATTGACCAGAACGGATGGGTCTTCACCTCTTCTTGCTACTTCGAGCTGATCTGCATCTTGGTGTCAGGTACATCCAATCCTGCAACAATCATGGACAGCAGCTGGTGGAAGAAAAGGTCCATGGCTTGTCCAAGCCACCAGCTTGGCCATTCTGCTTTAACGCAACTCATGAGGAAGCCCCAAAGATTTATCTCATCCTTTAAGCACCACCCAAAGCCATCCATGCCCACTCGCCCTGGGAGATGGTACCGCCTCACGGGAATTTCCCAGAGGTTACTGTTACACCGCAGTAACGGGGAATCTCATTAATTGCTCGTTCAGCTGAATGGTGGTAACGAAGGCACGGGACATATCAAGAATCATGTTAGCATGGCAAGTGGCACAGGAACACCCAGAAAGGGTGATGCTCTGCAGAAAGGCCTGAAGTTGTTACAAGGACGTCAGGAGACTTGATACAAAAGGCCGGCTTATTAATAGCTAATGGGCAAATAAATTATGCACCCACTCAGGTGGATTGTGTTTCTCCCTCCCCACAGCACCCTTCCGTCTCCATCACCTCTTTTCTCTGTCCCGGTTGGTTCTTTCTTCACCTTTATTTTCCTGCTTTGCAGGACTTGTGTGTGCTCATCACTGAAAGCTTCAAGGCTGTAGCGCTGAATCCAGCCTCTCCCCAGGGTCTTGTCTGCCCACGTTCATCCAGGAGAGGAGACCACTGGCCACCTCAAGCCCTCGTGGAGGAGGGTTGGGCACCTCCCGCATCACACCAGGACTCTCAGAGACCCCTCGATGCCCTGGAAACTGAAAGAGAAGCTCCAGGCAGCAAAACAAAAGCCTCTGACCGTGGCTTTCTCTGGGCTGTTTGGCACGATGTGACCTGCCCTGCTCGCCATCTGCCCGGCCGGAGCAGCCCGAGCTGCCAGGGGTACAGGCAGCCAAGCGCCGGCCACGCTCCAGCGCGTCCCTGGCAGGGAAAGGGAAAGCTGGGAGATGGCATTGAGAGAAAAAAAAATAACACGAGGAGGCTGCTGCATGAGTTGGGGCCCCCATCACCCCAAAACGCCAGACCAGAAGGAGAAACTGAGTAAAAGGAGGTTTGGGGATCTCCCTGTTCCCTTCAGGACTCACTGGCCCCAGCTCTACAAAGCCCAGGGAGGGCGCAGAGCTGCCTCGTCAGCACATCCCCGGGTGGGATTAGGCAGCAGCGGGTTTGAGGAGCCCCTCGGCTCGCAGGCAGACCAGGGCTGCCACCCACTCCTGTTCCCTCCCTCTCCTTCCAGAGCCCCATTCCCCACCTGGTTTGCGGGCAGTGTGCCGACGTCCGCCCAACGCTGCAGCCAGCACGGTCCTTCCCATCGGGTGCTCCCTCCCCGAGCTCTAAATGCTCTTCGCAAGCTTACACGCAGCATTTTTAGAGGCAGATGAAGTCTGCTGGAGCATGTGCTTTGTTAAACATTTTGGAGCTCAACATGCCACCCAGCTTCGGAGCTGGCTCCCATCAGCAGGAGGAGCATGGGAATCAAGGGATGCTCGTACAGGTTAATCCTCCACCATCGCTTTGAGTTGGGGATCTCTGCGGTGCAACCCCATCCCAATACACAGAGGAGGTGAAGAGCATTTAGGGCAGAGCCAGAAGCAACATCTCAGTCCCTGGACCAGTTCTTTAACTGGAGGACGATGCCTCCGCCATCGCTGTCCCTATGCCCCAGGGCCCCCTCTTCCCAGCACTCCCCCCTTCTCTAATCTTTCGTTATCACTTTCTCTGCCCACTCTGATTTCACGGGGCCGTGCTATGCTATCCCTCGTGCTGGGCTGTGTTGGGCAATCCGATCCCCACCCCCTCATCGGGCTGTCTATAAACACTGTCACTAATCACCCCGGACCCCACGTTGACCTCGATGAAGTTCCACTCAATGGGTCTTCGTTGCCCAACTTGATGCCGCCCCATGGAGGGGCAGGCTCTTGTTCCACACCTGCCGCCTCCTCGGCAGGTTTGCATAACCCTGACCCATGTCACCGCAGATCCTGGTCACCAAAATCGGGCTATTCTGTATCAGTAACAAGAAACTCTCATCACCTGTGACCAGCGCAGATATCTGCTCACACTGTTGCTTCCTCCCCAGGGAGAGCAGCACCTCGCTCCAGCGTCCATGAAGGATGACATCAAAGCATCCATCTCCTCATTTAACCCCCACATCAGCCTCCCCCATCAAAGGGCTGTTGCCTGTCCATTTCCTATCAGCCAAAGGATGAGGAATCATAGAATTGTAGAATAGTTTGGGTTGGAAGGGACCTTTAAAGAACATCTAGTCCAACCCCCTTTCAGGGACATCGTCAACGAGATCAGGTTGCTCAGACCCCCATCCGCCCCGGCCTCGAATGCTTCCAAGGATGGGGCTTCCACCACCTCTCTGGGCAACACCTTCCACCACCTTCATGGTAAAAAGATTTCTTCCTGGTATCCTGTCTCTCGCCACCTTTTTTTATAACCCTCTAAGTATTCAAAGGACGCAACAAGGTCTCCCTGGAGCTTTCTCTTCCTCAGGCTGAACAGCCCCAACTCTCTTTAGCCTGTCCTCAGAACCTCTGAGCCCTCGGTTCGTCTTTGTGGCCTTTCTCTGGGGGATGTAGATGTGGTTGGGCCATATTTTGGGGAGAGCAGTGAGGAAAAGATGGTTTCTTTTCAGACAACCAGGAAAGAAAAGAGGCACAGATTGAAAACAAAAGGCTGCAGCACGTGGGAACAAAAATGCTTCTCCTTTGGCACCCCCGATAGCTGGGAAAGAGAAAGGATCGAGGAGGAAAGAGAAATCAGAACCTCTGCTAGGTCCTTTCTCCTCCCTGCACATGATGGGGACAGCTGGGAGGAAGGTGAGGAGGTGGCTCTGGTGCCCTGGTCGTAACCAGCTCTGCTGGGGCCGTGGCAGAGGGGAAGGCTCCCTCCTGCTGCGTAAGGCAGCATCCATCTCGAGTGGATATTCCTGCTCTACAGGCACCACTTTGTCATCTCAAAACCCTGCCCAAGGCGAGGTTCTACACGGGGAAACTGAGGCACAGAGCTGCCAAAACATCCTTTTGCACCAGGCGCAGGTCTGCTCTCTCCACTCCTCTCCCCAGCAGCAGCTTGAGGCAGCAGCTCTGCCTTTTCAGGTTACTCTGCCCGAAACTCCACATCAGGTCCCTGCAGCAGCTGAAGCCTGGTAACATCAGCAAGTGCTTGCTGGTGCCTCCAAAGCAGCTGTTTCTGTCTGCTCTGTGGTTATTGGGCCTTGCTGGCTAAGGGTGGCCCTGAAAAAAAATGACCAAGGAAATTAAAGTTACTGTCAGTAATCTTAAATTCACCTCGCAGGGGAATTCGTGCCCTTCCTGGAGAGGCTTTAGTGGACCGTAAACCACTGCAAAAAAAAAATAAAAAAAAAAATGTCTTAAATCAGGAATTAAATCCAACAGTGCCCCTATCTGGGGGATGGAAATACAGCAGCTTCATCCAAGACATTATTTAACACACTTATCTAAACCTCATGGCGGGTGGGGGGCAACCCCACAGCAGCACCCAGCACCTGATGGCTGCATCCAGCCCCCGCCTTGCTGCCCCAACCCAGGGCTGCGCTGCTGGTGGAGAAGGGACCCCAAGTCCCTCTGCAGCAGAGAGGGCTGGCACATGGTAAATTTATCCAAAACAAACACCAAAAAAAAAAGCCCTGCAGGTCTTGGCAAGCGGCTGCAATATCACAGCTCCAGCCAGAAGAGGACAGTGGTGCGTATGTTTTATTGAAGAACAGGCACCAAGAAGGATTTTAAGGGTTCTAGTTCCCCTTTTCTCTAGTAAAATCACCCGTTTCGGTGCACACAGCGGGGTATGACAGGGGTCAAGGTTATTCCCAGTGGTGGAACCCCATCCAGCTGTAGGTACGGCCGAAGCCGTCACGCCGAGGGATGCTTCCCGGGATGTCGGCTGCGGCAGATCTCGGCTCTCGGGCTGCAGGGATGCGTTGCAAGGAAGGTTGGACAAAAAAAATGAATCGGTCTTTTGGGGGGAAAACTTTCAGCTCCAACAAAAATAGGTCTTACCGGGCTGATTAGAAAGATAGAGAGGAAGCTTCTTCAGCTGGTGCCTAGGGAGGGAGTTTATACACGTGCATGTACATATATATTCCTCTACCTGCTCACGAAAGAATGCCAGCATGTAGGTATCAACAGGCATAGGTATGGCTGCATAGGAATGGGTATTCAGTCTGTTTCCTGATATCTCGGTGTATATTCCTAACCCCAAAATGGGCTTTTCTGACCCCAAAAGCAAGATGTGCCCAGTGCAGAGGGGTAATTTCTTGCTTATAATTAAAAAGCTGAGAGTTTGGGGTAAAAGCAGAGCTGAGAAGCTCCTGTCGATGCTCCTCACTCTGAGGAGTGAGGGTAGAAAGGGTAGAAATACAGGGAGGGACCCTTCTTCCACAAAAAGCCATCGGATTTAGGGATCTAGGATCAAATGGTCCCAAGGATTTAGCTCTCAGGAGCTGCAATAAGAGGTTGCTTCACAGCTGTTTCATATTCTGGACCTGCAGTCTCTACATACTCCTCTAAAAATTATTCACCCTGGGATGAAAAGCCGGGTTTGTCCCATAACAAGCTCTTATCTCCCTATGAGATATTTAAAAACCTGCTGTGGGTCTTCAGCTGGTGTAAACCTGCCACGACGCAGTGGAAGTTAAGAGGGTATATGTGCCCTCTGCAAAATTTACCTGCTTTTGGGTAAGAAAGAGGAAAAAAAAGCACCCACTCAGCACTGTCCTGTAATTCCTGGGCCAGGGAGAAGCTACTCTTAGTCGCTCTTAAACACAGATATATTCACCAGGTGCTCTTAGACACTAATATATTCACTATGGCTTTGGCATCCCCAGCCTTCCTAGGGTAAAATATTAAAAATAAGCACTTGAAAAAAACCTGTGGTGCTTGCTCCAAGCTCCAGGTTGCTCCTGGGGGGCTGATTTCTCATTGCTGCCCCCAAAAGGTCCCCTCCAGGCCCCCAGCCCCGCTCCCAGCAGCTCAGCTGGCAGCCCCACACCCCCTGCTCCGACAGCTCAAACCCTGAAACGAGGCAGCAATATCTGCTGGTGTGAAACAAAGCAACCCACGGAAACCCACCTCTCCGTTCAAACAAACCCTCTTCCCTCTCCCTGGATGCCGCAGGGGAGGACGACACAGACAGGAGCTGTCACAACATCCCCAGCGCTGCTGCCGTGTGTGAAGTTCAGCTCCTCACCCTCAGACGCTCACATCTGGGCATTTATTTCTGTCTGACGATTGAAACGCAACCTCTGCTCTCTTCTGAGCTCTGCCTGGCTTTGCTCACCTGCTTTAAACCAAGCCCAGCACGCCTCCAGCAACCCCAGGGATAGCCCAAGGCTGGTTTGCCTTTGCCAAGGTCCTTTTGTAACCTCAGGCAGGTGGAGCTGCTCACCACATCATCAGCCTCAGGTGCCCAGCCAGCTTTGGGAAGGCTGGTGATGCTGCTCAGCAGGTTTTCCTGCTGGTTGGGACCAGATGTGCCAAGCTGGATTGAAAATCTGGGTGAAAATCTAGGAACTGGGTAGGGAGTAGGAAGGAAAAGGCTCTTGGACCCTAGATCCATCCCCACTGCTTTACTCAGAGGGTGCAATGGAGGGGTTAGACCATGGCTGGAAGATGCTGGGTCTCAGCTGAGGGTTGAGCCCATCCTCCTCGCCCCACAAATCACACGCTGGGACAAATTCAGGTGGCAGCAGGCAGGACTCTGCAGCCCGGTCCCCAGGGAACACGTCCCTGGAGACGCCACACGGGTCTGGAGATAACGTCCCCATCCCCGTCCTCCTCCCTGGGCAGCTGATGTTGACGATCCTGGAGGATCCTGGAGCCCACAAGCTTCTGTTTAGAGCCACAAGCCTGCAAGATGTCCTGCACCCCTTGGAGATTTTCCCAAGGGGAAGCAATTCCCAAGTGGGAAACAGCTCCCTGGACTGTCCCTTCTCCGGGGTTTGCTTCCGTTGCTGGGATAAGGGAGAAATGCTCCTTTTTATCCTAAATTTAGCTGCCCATGACCCTGCTCAGCCCCGCAACCTTCCTCCCCCAGCCCTGGGGGAGCTTCTTGGAAAAGGCTCTTAAGCACATTATTAAAGATATTCCCCCCAGGAAATCCTGGCTGGGCCCCGCTGAAAGCCCAAGGAGGGGCTGAAATTTGGAGTAGCCAGAGATTGGCTTTTGGGGTTTGCATTGGGGGACACCTTTGAAATCCCACATCAAACAGGAGCTGCCCGGGCATGCTCCATCCTCACCGACAGTGAGAAGGACAAAATAAGAAATATCTTTTCTTGGGGCCAGCAATGACTAATTCTCCTGCAGGAGCAAGGAAATAATTATGGGTCTTTCCCAGGGAAGGGATAGCCCTTAATTATGAGGTTGGGCAAAGCCTCGGTGTAACCACCTGAATTTCTCTCCTCCTCACACCTCATTTCTCTTTCAGCTAAGTGGGAATGATGCCTCTCTCCCACCCCACCGGCATGGGATCACTGGGATATCTCCATGGCATTAATTATGCTTTTTTAATTATTATTATTATGGCTGAATAACCTCTTAGGAAAGTCCTGATGATGGTGCATGCCCACTCATGCACAAACAGGGAAATGCACTTTCTCCCATCTGCAAAAACCCAGGGCATCCTCTGTTTGCAGGCTGATGGTGCTGAGTCTCTGTCCCTGCGTGCGACCGGCGCTGCTCCGTAACAGCACCCAGGTTTTGGGGTGCAGGCATCCAAATGCTCCCCTCTCCAGCCTTCAGCTTCCCTCCCAGGTGGGATTACACAAGGAAACACCCTTGGGAAAAGCAAAAAAAAATAATCCCATCAGTCACAAACGGAGCTTTGTATGGTGAACATGGGGAAACTGAGGCACGGAGGGATCGTTCTATGGGTGCAGCTGTTTGGGGAGACAAAAATAGTTCAAATCCCTCCTCTGAGCTACAGAGGGGCCAGATCCCCAGCTGGGGTGACTTGGGGGATCCCCAGCAAAGCCAGGCTGGCCCCCATGTCAGAGATGACTTAGAAGCGGAGTTCTGGGGCTGAAAAGTGCTCCTTTAGGAAAAGTTTCTGGTGTTTGACATGAGCCCCACTGCCCTGGCAGCCCCCACGGGGCTCTGAGCCGGGTCACAAAGTTGCCTTTTGGCCACTCTGCGAAGGATTTGCAGCCTCTGTGGGGAGGCAGGAGCTAATAAAAATAATTTTGCTCTCACTGGAAATGGTGAAGAAAACCTGTGCCGGGCTCCCTCCACGCCTCCCTTTGCTGCAGGCAAAGAAAATGCAACAGCCTGGAAAAGCAGAGAGGGCTGGATCCTCGGAATTGAGTGGAGCAGGGATGTCGTGCGAACATGTGGGTGCTGGCTTCCCTCCCTGTGCACCCCTCACCCAGCATGGGCAGGATGCTCCTGGATTCCTCTGCATGACCATACTGGGGAGACTGGTCCAGCACCAGGCTCAGGTTTATTTGGATGCAGACAAGATGCCACCAGCTTGAGAACAAGCCCTAATCCCAAGGAAAGTGCACACAGGGCTGTGGGGGGGGATTTTTTTCTTCCCAAAGTGCTTTTCTTCTACTTCTCCTCTCCAAAAACTGACTCCAATTTATGTCACCTACTCCCCTTTAAATGGGAAATGGTGTCAGAATCCATCCATAGGCTGGTGGGAGTCAGTCCTGATGGGGAGGGACTGAAAAGCAAAGAGGATTTCCCATCCCCCTTTCACAGCTGAGGTTTCCAACGCTTATTTTTGCCTCGAGGACGTGACTGAAGACCTGAAAACCCCAGAAAAAGTGTCTCCCAGGGGCTTGTGTTGTGCTTTTGGGAGCATCCTTGGGGTAAATTGCTCACGGGTGGACAGAAGGATTTGCAAATTATTCCCCAATCACTCAAAACCTCTTTTGAGCTGGGCTACAAGAGCGTTGGGTACCAGGGATGCCTGAAGCAATGCTAGCTGGATGCAGACCCCTCTAAAAGCGCCCCCCTTGCCCCAGGCACAGGGACACACAGGCTTGGGGACAAGCTTGGGGATTTACACCCGTACTCAGGGCTGTGCAGCATATCCTGCACCCGGAGCTCTCTGACATGCCCAGGAGTGGCAGTCCCAGCTCTGTTTCCCTGAGAAAGATAAGCAAAGAGGCAAAAAAATACATCTTGCCTCAGTGCCAGGTTCATCTCCCTGTGCCTCGCACACGGTTTGCCCCCCGGTCACCCTGGGACCCTCCTTCCCTCCCTGCTTCTCGACCGACCGTCTCTCCACTGGAGGAATCCTCCTTGCTAAATACAACGGCCCTTGCCAAGATAAAAGCGAAGCTGTGAATAATTCATGTTTCAATCTTTTTTACCACCGTCTGCTGTAAATATTTAAATAGCACCGAGATGTCTAGAGCTGAACTCGGGCGAAGGGGAGCCGAGCCTCCAGCTTAGGGGGCAGCCCCGTGGAGGGGGTGAGCTGGGGACAGAGCACGGGGACGGTGGCAGATGCCGTGGGGACAGGACATTTCTTTGGCTGTGTGTGCACTGGGACAGGGACCAGGGAGCCCCAAGGGGTGAAAAACTGATTTATATCTCGGCAAGGAGCAAACATCCAAGCCTTTCTGCCCTTCTTTAAAAAAAAGGGTAGTTCAGAAAGGGATGTTTTGACGTAGCAAAGCAGTGAACATTTTGTTGCAAAGAGTATCCAAATGATATGATTCAACCTCCAGCATTCGTCTCCCCTGCTCAAAACCTCGGTGGAATTTCATCTGAATTTATGATTGCCAAAAAAAACCCCAACCACCAAATCCCGTCCGCTCCTGCCTGCAGGTCCCTGAGCCCTGCTCTCCACCTGGAAACCAAGAAAAACAGCATCTGACATTAAATCCTGTGGCCCCGTGCCCTCCTCCAGCTCCTCTTGCAGCCTCCGGCTACTGGGGATGTTCACCTGATCCCAAAGGATTGGGAACACCTGGGAGCTCGTTGCAAGAATCAAGGATGCCCTCCAGGGTCAAAATCCATCCCAATACTGGTTTTTTTTTAATTTTTATTCTTGGTGCGTAGGAGAAGAGCACGTCTCTGGGAAGCTGCTGCGTGCCCAAGCGTCTCCTCCTGCTTCAGCATCACTTTGGTTTTCCGCAGCCCTTCGCAGAGGTGAGGGCTTGCAGCAGGTCTCGTCACTGTGGCTGCAGAGATGTGGTGCTCATGGGTCACTGAGTCATGGAATCCCAGAATTTTGGGGGTTGGAAGGGAGAGATCCCCCAGTGCCACCCCCTGCCAGAGCAGGGTCACCCAGGGCAGCCCCACAGGAACGCGTCCAGGCGGGTTGGAAAGTCTCCAGAGCAGGAGACTCCACACCCTTTCTGGGCAGCCTGGGCCAGGGCTCCGGCACCCGCACAGGGAAAAAGCTTCTCCTGATGTTTTGGTGGAACCTCCTGTGCTCCAGCTTGCACTCGCTGCCCCTTGTCCTGTCACTGGACGTCCCTGAGCAGAGCCTGGCTCCGTCCTCCTAACACTCCCCCTTTCC
>NW_009703242.1:19746-21570 GCF_000703405.1 Apaloderma vittatum | reverse complement strand
GCCTCCCCAGGGAGATGTTCCATCCCTCCATCATCCCTGTGGCTCCGCGCTGGGCTCTGTCAAGCTGACGTGTCCCTTGACGGCCACCTCATTCCCGAGCCAGCGTCTCCCCAAGGCTCTACTTCAAGTCCCCTTCGTGGATGCACGCAGCTGCTGAAACTCTGGGCATTTTCCTGCTGGAGACTGAAGATTTCACCAGGATATTTTTTTTTCCCCCCAGCACTTGAAGAGTGATTTTAAATGCACTGAGTGCCCTTCGCTCCCCACACCAGTGACAAGAAAAAAAAAAAAAAAAAGAAGACAATCCAGGAGGGATTTTGCCTCTGGGTCCAGCACTTGCTCCACACCCTGATGCAACGTTCCAGGCACCGAACTGTCACCTGGAGAGGAGGGACCAGCCAGCTCCCACCTATGTCACATCTCAGATCTACCTCTCCATCACTGCAGCAGCTTTGGAGCCATCCTTGGGCAAAAAGACAGGCTCAAGGTACCTCCACAGAGCCTGAGCGTAAAATCCTTCTTTTAAAGACAATTTCTGGGCTGGGAACAGCTTTCCCACCTCTGGAGGCTCTTTGCGGGGGTTGGTTGGTTCTCCTCCCTAGAATTAGAGTAAATGAAGGGTTTGGGACACAAAAAATTATTGCAGCTTGAATATTTGAATGAGGGTTGTTCTTAAGCCAAGCATTTCGTTCAGTTTTAACCTTTTAAAAGCCTTTTTCCAACCACCTTAACATTTGAAACCGAAGAGATTTTGTTTTCCCAATGGGACGCTTTGAAAACTTCAAATCTTTTCCCTCGTCTCCATTGCCAAGCCAAGATATTAATCAAAAAAATATGTTTCCTACAACAGCAACAACAAAAGGCATTCAGTCAATGAGTCATCAATTTTTATTTATTTTTTTTTTGTGAAAAAAACCCCAAGCATTCCCCCAACTCCCTGCTCAGGAATGCAGGAATTGCTCTGAAGGCAAAGCAGTTGTGATGGGTCCTGGGTGTAGGTGCAGGTTTGGGTTATCTGAGCAGGGTCTACTCCATCCTTTCAGGTTGATGGCAAGATCTACAACCTTTCCGGCGTTGTGGATTTATTTCACCCACCCGCAGAGATTTTAGAGCCTGCAAAGGGGGAGGAGAATGTGCAGATAAGGGAAGCACCAAGGTGCAGGTCAGCTGGGGACGGTTTCCCAGCTCTTAGTTGCTCTTCCCACCTCTGGAAATGAAGAGAGAAGGAAACGACCATGCACCGGAGAGATTATATCAGGCTGCATGGACCGAAGCACCCTATGGGGAGATGTCACCCCCTTTCAGCCCAGGGACTGCGCGGGGTGCAGCAGAGCCCACAAGCAGCTCGCATTGCCCACTCCATGGGACCTCGGCTGCTGATCAGGCTCCAAATGCCCCCCAAACCCTAGGGGTGAGGGGGGGAACACTCTGGGTACGGGGGCATCGGCCGTGGGGCTTCTACCGCTGCGTGAGAGATGGGAGCAGGATGGAGCCTGTCAGATGCTGGGTCTTGTTGCTGAGGGTAGCCCAGGTGGCTTCAGAAAAACAGAGAAAGAGAGAGGAAGGGGGCAAAAATTTAAAAAAAAAAAAGAGCCAAGATTAAACCCTTGGTTGATCAATTTTCCGCAGAGGGCCGCTGGAAGGCTGGCGGGTTCGCTCTGTACTAAGTGGTTTATAGATTTCCTCTAAATAGGAGGATGCAGCTGCTGGTGCAGCACATAGAGAAGGGGGCAGACCTGGTGCAGGGGGACAGGGGACAGAGGTGGGGGCTTCTGGCGTGGCCCCTTTCTCCTTTATCCCCCAGCAAGAACATTCAGCACGCGG
>NW_009703242.1:15563-19723 GCF_000703405.1 Apaloderma vittatum | reverse complement strand
TCCCACCCAGGATAAAACCACCTCCTGCATAACCATGGGCAGTGACTCGTTGCAGGGGGACAGGGGTTTTAAAGTACCCACAGGACACCGAGCTTCCCTCCCTCCCTTAATTTTTTTTGAGGATTTGTGCTAAAAGGACTTGCCCAAGTCCTCGTAGGAGGGAGAAAAGAGAGAGAGCATCCTGCTTGCAATGCACAGGGCCAGGCTGGCTTGTGGGAGTGATCCCGCTTTAATGAACCCCCCACCCTGGGCAAATCCCAGCTGTGAGGACCCTAAAGGGGGTGCAAGAACCCTGTTGACAGCTCCTCTTCATCCCACCCCAGGGATCTGCACACCTCACACGGGGACCCCGTGGGTCAGTGGGTGAGCAGGGATAAAACCAGCCCTGTGTCGAAGCAAGGTTGGAAAAAAGGTGAAAGGGAGAATTTTCTGATGTTTAAAACACCCCAACGTCTTCCCAGGGGGAGCTGCGCTCTGGTGCCATCCAGAAGAGTTTGGAGAAGTTTCCATTTAAGCCAACAAACAGTCGGGGGTGAGAGGCCTGGAGTTGGAGGGAAGTGACTAATCAATCCACTCATCATTTATTTATAAAAATGGCAGATGCGAGTACCCGCCGAAGGCAGCAGCCGGCTGCGATCATTGCAGGAGGATTTGGGAGGAAAAATGGACAAGCGAGGTCTTATCTGGAGGGTCCGATCAATAGGGAGGAGAACGGTACGAGACTTCTTGTCTCTCCCAAGGCCACCGAAAATCATCCCATCCTTCCCAAAGCTTTTATGAAGTAAGCAGGAAATCACTAAATAGGGGTGGCTTTGCTCCAGGGTGGAAACATCACCAGGACATGCCGAGAAGGACATTCTTCACTCCCGAGATGCTTGGGTTCAGCCCAATCTCCCTGCAGATGCCTCGCCAGGTCCCTTGCAGTGACTTTTGCTCCTCTGTTGGGCATGGAAATCCTCCTGCAGGCAGATCTGACCTCTGGAGAGGGCACATCTGCTTGGCTTGGGAAGGAGGCAGTTCCCATGGGCGCAGCCTTCAGCCAACATGGGGAGAGCGAGGAATAGAGGATACCCTTAGAAACAACATCTTGTCGCTCCTACTCAGGAGTCTGCATGGAAACACAAAATATTCACCTCCAGGCAGTCTGGGCTCTTCGATGGGACCCAACGGGATGAGTGTCCCTGTTGCCGCGGGATTTGGGTATCTACACCCTCACCATCCCTCCCCCTGCAGCAAAATTTCACCCTTGATAAAGCCAGGGAAGCAGGACCAGGATCTCTGGGTGTTTTAAGGTCCATTAACTGGCAACGTAAGGCCTGAGCCTCATCAGGTGTGAAATTGGAGTAAATCCAGGGACACGGGCAGGGTCAGGGCTCTGGCAGCGCCGCGATCCAACGGCACTCTGAGCCGTGCAGTTGGGGATGAGCCAGTTCAGCAGCACAGAAAACACAGCACTGAGCTGCCACCAAGCCCTGTTGACCCCTGCATTGCCCTGGGACCCTGGTGCTCCTTTGGCTTCCTCTCACAGCACCAGAAAGCGCTGCTGTGAGCAGTGATGACTTGAGGAGATGAGAGGATGACTCGTATTTGGTGTGGGGAAAGGCAGCACCTATGAGAACCTGGTGTTCCATTGACTCATCTCGTCTCTCACACCTGTGGAGGCATCCTCAGGAGAACTTCATGGGGTCTTGCTACCAAGAGCTCCATCATGGTCAGCAGAGTGAAAGAGGACCTCCTCTGCATCAATAATCTGGCTTAATTTAGATACCTGTCTTCAGGCAGGAAGAGGAATGCCTTAAAAAGATCCAATTCTCTGCATTCATGGTGAAAGGAGTCGGGGAAACAAGCTCAGATGAACCGTAGGTGCTCACTGCGGGTGCAAGGGGTGCCCCTCAGCAGAGCCATGAAGACTTTATGGACACCTACTGCCCTCCAAACCCCTTCCCCAAGGTTCGTTGTGGTACCCGCCGCGTTGTGCCGGCTGCCCGTTCAACCCACCTTCACTTGGCAAGAGCTCGCCTCGGGAAACCATCCGGCCAAGGCGTGAGCAGGCACCGTGCCACCGCAGCAGACGGCGGGAGCGCGGGCAGCCGGGAAAGCTCATCCCCAGCACGTCGAAGGCAGGCAGCCCAGAAAAGAGCATCCAGAGGGGTCTTCTCTCTTCTCTGCAGGCGTGAGAGGCACCAGCTGAGAGAGCGGGGGACAGGTCCTTATGGCTTTGCTGTGAAAATGTGGATCCGGGCACGGAGCTGGTGATGGGGAGCCATCGTAGCCACATCTCGGCACTGCTCTACCTGGGCACGTATCAAAACCATCCCATCCCACGCGGCTCCTACTGGATAGGTCTTAATAAGGGTCTTTCAGGCACCCTGGCAATCCGAGTGGCATCCCTGGAACCAACATTGGGCATCTACGGTCCATCTGAGCTTGTTTCCCGGGCTCCTTTCACCACGAATGCAGAAAAACGGGTTCTTTTAAGGCATGCCTCTTCTGGCCTCGAGGCACACGGCTAAATTAAGCTGGATGAATCATGCGGAGAAGTTTCTCTTCACTGACCGTAACGGGGCTCCCAACACCAAGACCGAATGGAGAGGTCCTCCTGGGAATGCCCCCGCAGGCAAGAGACATCCCCAGGGGACCAGGCTGAGGGGGAGCCCGGCTCTGAGGCTCTTCGCTCCTGAACAGCGCTGCCACCATGACAAATCCTCAGCTCCTGGCCCCAGAGTCAGGCCTTGGGGTTGGCACAGAGGGTCATCTCTGCCCAGAGGGTGGCGGGGAGCGGGATGAGGATGGGGATCGATAGGACAGTTGTCTTCCTGCGCATCAGCAGCCGCCCAGAATACATTTAATACACTAAAACACATCCCTCCAATTTTCTATTTATGGCAAATGAACGTCTAATCCTCAAGCCGCGATGTTGCAGCTTTGTGCTGAGCCTGCGGTTCTGCTGAGGCTGGTGGGGAGGGAGAGGACGAGCTCACGGGAGCTGCAGAACCGAGCCACCCCTGAGCCTCAGGGAGAAGACACCTGAGCAAACCCTCTCTGTCCCACAGAGCATCCCAGTGCCACCCCACTTAGCCTGCAGAGCACCAAAACAACGCCTGTGCTGTGGCCTGAGGTGCCTTTGCTTCTCTTTCTGGAGCTGTAAGGGGCTGTTTCCTCATAGAGAAAACTCCCACCATGGTCAAGGTGCCACCATCGCACCTGGGAGCAGATTTTGCTAAACCCACGGGATGTTTTCCACTGCAGCATCACCACCAAGGCTCAGCTGGAAGGAACCTGAAACCAGTGTTCGCTGGGATTTAATGATGTATCTGCACATCCTTGCATAAAAGAGTCCCTATGGCCGTGGACATGCTGGGATACACACCTGCCAAAACAGCACGGAGGAGATTTTTCCAATGTTAAAGGAGCCAAATGGCAAAGACAACTGAAATCCTGAGTCCTGCATGTGGTGGGGGGCTACGTGCTGTGGGGAGCCCCTGGGCCAGGGCAGAGCTCAACACAACCCCCCTGCAGATGGTCAGCAGAGCTTCTGCACCACCCAGCATCAAACCCGGGCTCCTTCCAACGTCACCTGTACATCAGCAGCACCCAGGAGCACTCATGTGGGTTTGGAGCACACACAGGGACCCCCAAAACAAGGCAACAGCTGCCTTCAGGCTAGGTTTTTGTTGGGTTTGGTTTTGCACGAGGTCAGCTCACCTTCAGCCTCTCCTCCCTGCCCCTGGATGCTGCAGGCAGCAGGAAGGCAAGGACGGACCTTCCCAGAGGAAGCTGCTCTCCCCAGAGCTGCAGGGATGGAGCTACGGCTGCTCCAGGTTGCCTGGAGCCTGAGCTCACACCCGCAGGGCTGTGGTGGAGGGCAGCTAATGTTACCTGCCTGGCCCCCAGCCAGAGCAGGGAGGAACATTGGAGGAGAATTTGTACTGCAGAGCCATGCCAGGCAGCTTTGCAACGTCCTTTCTCTCCGTCCTTGCACAGCCTGTGCGGAGCAAACCCCCCTGGGCTGGAGGACCAAATACCCTCTGGGCTGGAGGACCAAAGCCACAGGGATGTTCCCCCCCACCCCAATCCCAGGGACCTCGCATCCCTTCCCCTGGGAAGGCTGCTGCTCACAGAAATATCCAAATGGCCAAAAATACTGGGAATTTTATCCC
>NW_009703242.1:9684-15543 GCF_000703405.1 Apaloderma vittatum | reverse complement strand
GTGGAGCAGGAATTGTGGAGGGGGGTGTAAGGGAGGGGTTAACTCACAGAAAGGGGTGTCCCTCCCAGCTCCACACAGGTTTTTCAGGACCACATTCCTGGGTTGTGCAGCCCAGGGAGACTTCTAGAAGCTAAACAATAAATAAAATACCATTAGAGTGGCTGGGAGCTGAGCAGAGGCCCTTGCCCTGCAACCAGTAAAACTGCAGTAAGAGCCTCTGCATGAGGCCATCGCCTGCGCTGCTCCGCTGAAATCGCTGCAGACATCTGAATCTCTTCTTTCCTGAAGCACTTTAGAGCTACTAATGAAAAGCACTGTGTAAGAGCCACGTACCGTCATCATCAGAATAGCAATGGTTACTATCAATGCCAGCTTCTTGCCAGCCTTGCTGGATGCCACAACCTTTTTTTTGTGTGTGTCTGTCTGCATGAAATTATGCCCTGCTGTACCCAAGGCTCTGCTGTGGGGTTTGGGGCTTTTTTTCATCCTTAAGGGTTTGAGGGCATTACAGTAAACCAAAACCTTTAAAAACCTGTGTGAGTAAAGTGCTTTGCACGTCCCTGCCCTGGATAGGGGACGTCATACAAATGCAGAGCGTTCTTCTTGTTTGGTGGAGGTCCTTCAGGGTTAAATTCTCCTTCTGCCTTTTAAAAAGTGGAAATAAGCGGCGTGTGAATGCTCAAGAGCGTGGATCGGACTAGTCTGGGAATGCAAGGAGTTGCAACCATCTGGACCCCCTGTGCGGCTGCTGGGGGAGGCCAAGAGCCGGGGGGAGCCTCATCCCTCTCCCTCCCTTGGAGGGGAGCACATCGAGCCCCAGGCAAGCCCAGCAGACTGGGCTGCTTGGGTTTAGAGAGCTGAAGCTGGAGGAACAACCTCCAGCCCTGTTTCCCTTTCCAACCCTCCCACAGGGGATAAAGCCCCAGGTTTGGAGCAAAGCTGGGGGCAGAGAGCAGCCACAGACAAACGGGTCCATCTTCACCCTTTCCACCTTCCCAGCTGGGTTTGGGGCTCCCATTTCAAAGATGTCACCCAACACCAGGGACCAGCTTCCCTCACCTTCTTCTCCAGCAGTTAGAGCGGGATGACGCTTTTTCCAGATGGGGTCCAGCTCCCTGCAGACATCTCCTTGGGGGTGGGAGGGCTTGCACCTAGAACCGCCTGCCCCAGAGCCCAGTTTGCTCAGACAACGCTTCACCCAAGCCATTCTCCCCGCAGATCGGTGGGATCTCCTCACGACCGCGTCATCGCCGAGGTCGTCCCCAGGGATGACTTGGGAGTTTAGTCGGGTCCATCCGACTGATCCTTTTGTCAGCCCGGACAACACGGGGCTGTATCCGCCGTTCGCCTCCTTCTACAGCTCAGGAATTTATTATCCCCGCAGCCAAAGCGGGTGAGCCGCGAGATAAAAATGCTATTTCTGCCCAGGATTTCAGCAGCTGCCTCCCAGCGTTTGCAGCCACTTTCTAGTTATTAAGGCTCAACTACGAAGAGCTGCGTTCCTTCAGCAGAGATTTGCCTTTAATTAGCCAAGGATAAAAGGACAGTGGAAGACAACCCCCGTGCCTAAGCGGAAAAGGCTACGCTCTCAAACGCTGCGCCGTCGGCAGTTTTTTTGCAAGGCAGGGAGCAGGTGCCTGGCAGAATGGATTTGTTCTGCTTCCTTTGCCTGCTCCCCCCTCCAACCATCACCTCTCGCTGGATAAAAAAAATAATAAATCCATGTCTCCAGGGCCTGATCCTGCCTGCAGAGAGGGGACCATGGAGGGAGCTGAGGGGTTGTGCCTCATCCCGATGTAGATGCAAGGAGAGGGATGACCTTGACCTCTCCGGTTCCCCAAACCCTGGAGCTTCTTTTGCCAAGGGAAGGTTGCCCACGGCTGATCTGGGCTGCATCAAAGCAGCAGCAAAACAAACTCTTGACAGCCCTGGGTTTTCTGTGCTAAGCCCGAGGTTTGGGTGCCCCACCCCTACGAACTCAGCAAATCGTCCTTCGAGCCCACAATCTCCAGAAAAGCCGCCTCGGGAGCATCGTGCAATTCTGGCTCGGATCGTTCCCCCCATCTCCCGTGCCCACCCAGGGGCTTTGCCCCAACCCCAGCGAGCCAGAGAACGCGGGAGGTGGACAAACCTGCTGAGCCTTCGGGACATCTCCCAGCCACCCTGGCCCCAGCTTCTTCCCTCGTGTTTTAGGATAAAAAGCTGAGGCAGCCCCACCATGGTTTTGTTGCATTTCCCCAGCACAGAAGCACGAACTCAGCACCCCAGGCTGAGAAAGGCAGCTAGGGGCTTGCAATCCCTGTGAAATCGGAATAGCGAGGGGGCTAGATATTGGGATAGTTCGAAATATTTGGGTAGAGCGGGCATTAAGCCTTAGATCACATCTCATTGTTTGGTCTGCCCTAACACTTCATACATGTGGGGCCTCAGCAGGCTCAATCCTGCGTCTGTGAAAGTGCAGATTTATGTTCCTTTAAGACACCCAAATATCGCTTTTATTTGCCTACAACTCCACTTTCTCCTGCCCCGTGCTGGTGGGCAGCTGAGAGTGCAGCTCCCAGGAATAATTTTTCAACACCCAGCGTGAATGCAAAGGAGGGAGAAGAAGGAGTAAGGAGAAAGTGGGAAGAAGAAAGAAGGACCTGGCCTGATTTCCAGAGCCGCGGGATAAATGTGCGCCTCGGCGAGAGCTGTGCAAGCACCGAACCTTTGCCTGGAGGTTGCCTAAAGATAGGCTGCGGGGGCCCCACTTTACACACCCACCCTTGTGATTATTTTTTATTTCTGCACCTAGATGCTTGCCCGAGGCTACTCGGGATCCACGCCGCTGCAGCGCCGATACCTCGATTCTGCACCACCTCCCACCCGAGCCCCATCGCTCCCAGAGAGCGTCACCGGGCAGGCGGCAGCATCTCGGGTGTGGGATCGTTTTTGCCTTTCCCTCTTCACATCATCTTACTTAATGGCTCTTTCGGAGCTCCAGGCTGGGATCCGAATGCCCTCTTTGCCAAATGGATGCGGACTCGCTAACGGGCAGCCAAGGGAGGTTAAAATTCCTGCTTGTCCCTGGAGCACACACTGTAATGGGGTTTGAGCATCCAGAGCTTTTCAGGACAAGTAACAGAGGTAACGCTTTCTTGGCCTTTGAGTCTTTGATGTCAACGAGCAGGGTTTTAAGGTTTTGAGCCCCTCGGTGAGGAGAGAAACTTTCGCAAACACGTGCGGCGCGGTCCTCCCTGCGCCAAAAGCATCACCGTGCTGCCTTAGAGATCTCTTTTATTTATGAGCCGATCTGCAAAGGTGTTTTTCTGGGGGGGTTTTGCCTGGCGGAGAGGCAACACTCAGCAAAGAAAGTGGAGGAAAGTAGGTCATTTAGCACAAGCATAAACATTCGGGCTGCGCGAAGCGGGGATCAGTCGGGATCCCAGGCTGGGAGCCGCCGGCGGCAGGACCGAAAGGGCAGGGAGGTCTCCACGTGAGACAGTGTCATCCCTCCATCCCTCTCCTCGCCCGTTTGAGCGGTGTAAAAGCACAAGCAGGTTGGCTGGCAGGAGGATGCAACACCCCGATGGCATTTCCCGCATCCTCCGAGCGCGGCCGGAATGGTGCGGCACGCTGATAGCCCGGCAATTTAAAATAATTACTCTCTCTGCCTCGCAGCCTCCTCCTGCCATCTCTTCAGAGAGCCTGGGCAGAGCAGATTCTACCCTGCAACCTCCTGCTTCCACTTTGTGTTTAGATATTTATGAGCCCACAAGCCACCGGGACGCAGAGAAGGGAAGGGTTTGGCATCTGCCGAAGCCAGCTGGAGCTTCTCCTGGGCTTGGAAATGGGGCTGAGGAACAGAAACTGGCCCAGTTTGGGGATTGCTTTCACTCAGTGTTACAGCAAATACAGTGACATTTCACTCGGGATGCATTGTTCATAAATACTTCTGTTACCTTTCATGCACTCACACGATTTTCTGTACTTAAATATTCAGAATCAGCTGCTCTTAAACACCTCCTTCCTCCTAACAACATCCATCCACAGGTTCAGCCACCCATTTGCGCATTTTTGCTGCCCTAACCTGGAGTTAAGTTTTGCAATTTGCTGGGTCCTTGGAGACCTATGCTCCAGGTGGGGAAACTGAGGCACAGAGTGGAACACGACAACCTCTGGGTCACACAGTGGCCTTGCCGGCAGAAACATCCCTCAAAGCCAAGGACTTTAAGCCTGCATCAGGGTCTCCTCCGTTACCAGTAGGAGGGGATTTGGTTGGATGGAGGTTGAGCTGTGCTAACCCTTGGGTTACGAGGTGCTGCCATTTCCCAGAGCCAGGCAGGACCAACCCATGCTGTGGGAGAAGAAAGATCTCTTCTCCTTACGTTTTACATCCCATTCCATGAGTAGGTGGGCTGCCTCAGCTCACGCGTTGCCTCATCTAGTCGAGAAGTGGCGACAGGGAGGCTGGATTAACACGATCTCCAAGGTCCCTTCCAGCCCAGGCCATTCTATGATTCTATGAAGAGAAGTCCAGAGCACCAGCGCTGCCCGTGAGAAGCCACCAAACACCAAAACACAAATCCCAAGTGCCCTCAGGTTTATCCCCCAGCACGACCTCGTTACCTGCACGGATATCCAGGTCGGTGGAGCAGGGAATGATGAGGAATGTGGGCTTGACCCCAGCTGCACCCCCTTCCCTTCTGCCTGCGGTACTGCTGGAGTTGGTTTTGGAGGAAATCCCACAGGGATCTCGTAACACACCAAGCAGCGTGTCCAGCCTGGACACCATCAGCTCCTTCCAGGGGGTTTTCCCCTCCAACAGCCCCAGCATGCCAGCTCATGGTGAAGCACAAACTGATTTTTTTCCATGCTTTCTCTTCTCACAGAAGGTTTAGACATACTGTAAAAAATCCCCAGAACCCAAAAAACCTCAATCAACAAACCACCCAGCCTACCAAAAATACAGTTGCTTGTCTTTTTCTTCCCCGCCCTCCACAGAACCGATATCAAAATAACTCCTCAATAATATACATATTTATTTCCTCTTAATTAGTGCCGATATTTACAAAAATCGTGATACTCTGTGAAGAATAAATTATGTACACTCATGAGAAACCAGACAGCAAATGCTCATTTGGAATACGTATGTACACAGATCTGTATAGCTATATACAACAGTCAGCCTTATTGACTGGGGTGCCTCTCAGCCCCTAGATCCACTCGGCCCCCAGGACACCCCCGTGCCGTCAATAAGAGCAGGAACGTCTATACACACTGTGCAATTCAGATACAGCTGGTGTCTAAATTTTTGTCTAGCAAACGCATGGTTAAATGACTTGAAATTCCCAAGAGTCCTCCTTTAACAGTTTATCGGCCTCTCTCCATTCCTGGTCCCATTTCTCCTGTAACCATGGAAACAAAAGGTTCAGCTCCAGCATCCTTAGGATGAGTCCTTCTTGGATTTCCTCTTCCTATCGATTTCGCTCGAATTAGGCACCGCACGCGGGGTTGATCCGATGCCCTTTTTTTTAAAAACCTCCCCTTGCATTTCGGCGCGTGACATTGGAGGACAAGAGAGCAGTCTCAAGCAATGAGGGAGCAAGTCCAAACGGATCATTACAGTCTTATAGGCAGCAGAAAAATAGTAAATAATAATGATAATATCAAAAAAAAAAAATCAATCCCCAAAAGAGCAAACCCCAAGCTGAGGACAGGCAGGCAAGGCTGGGACGTGGTGCCCATGAGGCTCCATGGGTGGTTTACGTGATGTCCAGCAGCTCCTACGAGCCCAATTCTTCCCCCTCCCCTGGAGGTAAAAGACAGATAAGGAATTTCTCGTCAAGCACAACTGGGTGGAGAGGATCTTGTCCCCGG
>NW_009703242.1:292-9442 GCF_000703405.1 Apaloderma vittatum | reverse complement strand
AGGAGCCCACCCCCTACAGGAAGGCCCGAGGTGTGTGCGGGAAGCGGCGGAGGTGGAATGCTGCCCGGAGGCAGCCACAGCCTTTTTTTGGGTGCAAAGCAAACTGGTTTGAGGCTGACTCCTCTCCTCAGCCCCCTTCACTCTTGCAGCACCCTGACCACCTCCTGTTGACAGAAGAAACCCCTGGGACTCCCTTAAGATAAACCCACCCCGGCTCCAAACCAGGGAGATGCTTCTGGCCACTGACCTGGGGCCAAAAGCCAGCACGAATCAAGGGACTTGAAATCCAGCCTTACAAACAAACCCCTTGACTCAGTGCAGCAGAGCGCTCCCACCGCAAACAAATCGGTTTTGCTCAGCTTTCCCTGCGCGGTCACAGAAACGGTGGCGAAGGGCCCGAGCTGGGGATTGGGGATCGAATCTTTGAAGAAAAGCCGCAAAGCCTTTTTGCAGAGGGATGAGCGGAGCCGGCTGCCCCCGGCCCCTCAGGAGGCTCCAAGGCCACATCTGGATCTCCTTCCTCGCTCGGGCGAAGAAGCGTTGCAAGCCAAGAGCATCGCGAGCTCTGGAAAAGCGACTTCAGCAGCACCTTCAAGGGCTGACCCAGGAATTGGCTGATAACGAAGCAAGGCCCTTCCTGAAATACCTCCTCCTCCTCTGTCTTTTTCTCTCCTTCTGTGTATTTATGCACAAATATGCCCATATTTATACACCCACGTGCTACACTCTCAGCACCGCCAATCTAGAGATCCTTTCCTCCGTACAGCTCAGCAGTCAAATCTGTAGGACTTTGACACCAAACGACGCCACAAAGGTTATTTTCTCAATAAAACGCATCGCCCCATACAGATATTTTTCTCCCAGATATTTTCTCCCTAATCACTTGGTGGTGTCCAGCGAGCTCACGAGCCTCACCCCATCACCCTTCGCAGAGATTTTTTTGGAAGATATTGAAGGTTGCTCACAAGCTTGGGCATGTGGTTGGGTGTTAGAAGACAACCCACACTGTTATCACCACTTTTCCATCTCTCCAAAAGGATAAAACTAAAATACGGGTGCTGTCTCCTCGGGGTGCCAACCCAGGAGCACCTCCATGGACCAAAGAGCTTCAATCCTCCATCCCAACCCCAGAGAGAGAGACAAACATCTCCATGCGAGGAGGAAAGGAACCAGACCACCTACGTTAGGTGGCTCGACGCAATCTAACGCAGATGGTGGGTCCCTCCCCTACCCAGTCCCAAATTTAGCATCCTCAGTCTGAGCCACTTTGCAGCTCAATTTTGCACCCTTTCAGAGTCAAGGGGAGATTTGGATGCTCATCATCTCCACAGAAAGAGGCCCAGAGGCTCTCAAACCAAATTCCTCAAGAAAAAAAAAAACTAATAAAAAAATAAAATAAATAAATCACAGTCTCCTCCTGAAAAACTGGTTCAAGATCACATCAGTGAGTCAGAAGCAAAGCTAGAAATAGCACTAGAGCTCCGACCTGCAGGCACAAATCCCATTAAAAGCTACAGGGGAACCATTTCTCTGTGTGGGGGAGAAACCTGGACCCTTCTGCTTCACACAGCCTGATGGATCGCTTCCACCCACGGCCCCCACAGACCTTTTTTTTTTTTTGCCCTGAACCCAACATCTGAGCGCTTCTCCAGGTGTTTTCCCTATTTCCCAGATGTGGTGCCAAGGGCAGCCCAGAGGTGCTCTCCCACCAGGGCTGGTTTTCACCAGAAACATCTGCCTGGGTCAACGCATGAGGAGCAGGGTCTATCCCAAGGGAAGGACTGGCCGTGCCGGCCCCTGCCACGGGGACAGATGCCAGCTCACGTTGGTGACACCAGGTTCATCCCTGCAGTGGTGAGGGCCTGATCCTGCTCACAGACCCACTCTCCTGCCCAACCTCAGAAAGCCCGTGGGGACACCATGCCCAAAACACCACCTTTCCCAAAATAATCATCATCTTCCTCCACACCGACCCCCGACAGTGCTCGTGCTCCTGAGGCGCACCCAGCGCTTTGGCAAACCCTCCTCCCAGATCACCCAAAGCTCACAGGCATTAAACAACTTTATAAAGTCTCATTGAACACCAGCATCCTCCCCAAAAACACTCCGCAGCACCTCACCCTTGGCGCTTTCCAACACACCTGGGGTGGGATCACCCACCGCGGGGGCACCCATGGGTGGGTGGGCACTATCCTGGAGCACCAGGCAGCTTCCCCAGGCAAACTCACATCTCCATGGACCCATCACGAGCCAGACTGATGGACACTGGCCAACCTCCCTGGCCTTGCACCCGAGCCGGTGGCTCCCACCAGCCCCATCCCACTCAATGGGATGAGCTTCAGAAGCAGAGATTTATTGCTTTTGGTTGCATTGTTTCTTTTTAAGAGGTTCATGGGCTCAGAGCTGCTACAGCAGAGAGGGAGGAGAGGGCTCCTAATATAACGAGACATAATTAAAGACAGGCTGGGGTCCCATGCTGCGTGGTGCTGAGCACCTCTGCGACCCAACACATTGACGCTGCTCGTCCCCTGCACCAAGTAGAAACCAGGACCCTCATGCACCAGCCAGGGTCACTTGGTGTTAATTATAGCCAGGCCTGAATCAATCAATCAATCAATCGAATAAAAACGAGGAGTGATTCCTCCTGACTGTGTGGAGCCACATCAGCACGAGAGATGGACCCAGCCCTAAAGCAGCATTTTGAACCATTGCTGTAGAATACGCTAGCACCGTTTGGTTTATTGTTATTCACGTGGTTTTCCTCTGACAGCTGAGGAAGGGTTCCATCAGCCTCCCGCCGCAGCGCTACGGCACCGACCGGGCCCCGCATCAGCCTGAATTCACCCCAATTCCACAGGCTGCTAGAGCCCATCCAGGGGAGGCTTTTCTCAACCACAGCCTTGGGAGAGGTTTGCATCCCTCTGCCCTCACCTGGCAGAGGATCGAGGTGCCCCGTCCCCAGGGATTGTCAGCAACGGGGGGAAAACACAAGGAAATCCAGACGGGGATGGGGAAAGCAGATGGGATCTCCTGGACCAACAGCTCCCAGCCATCCCAGAATAGACGAAGAAGAAGCAGAGACAACCTTAGGGTCTCTGCACCTTGATGCACCTCTCCTAAAAACCCAGGAAGATGACAAAGTGAAGGCTCAAGAAGCGCCAGCTCGGATCCAGCCCATCCTCAGCACGTGCCATTTCCACCGTAAAGGAAAAAACCCCCCAGCCCTGAGGCTCTCCATGATCGAAAAGGAGTTTTCCTGCCCTGGTGATCCTGCTCCAGCCCACGTCCCACCACTCCTGAGCCGGGCAGTCCCCGATGCCCCGAGCGCTCCCGTTTGCTGAGGATTCGGCCCCGTAGTCGCTCTCTAAATATCTATACACACACACACTCGAGAATTATACGGGAAACGGCTGAAAATTGCTGAACAAACAAGTCAGGAGAGCCGGTACCTGCTATTCCACCTGCTCCTCGTGCCCTCTCTGATCTGCCGTAGTTTCTACTCAAGATTAATGACTAATTACTCGCCCTATAATGAGGGCAGGTGTTTAACTTTCAGCTCACCTTCCCTCGCTCGCATTAGTCGGCTCTTGTGTCTGGATGCTCGGACTCTCAGGCTTTGCCTTGTTGTCTCTCAAACTGTTGTCAGCACCTGCCTTCCCCATCCAGTTTTTTCAACATAATGGAGATTTTTTTTTAACTCCCATGAATCTCCTTCGAGCCACCGGAGAATCTATGAACACTATAAACATGAATGCTGTATAGTCTACTAAGAAAATATATATTTGTGTGTGTATTAAATATTCAGATTCATGCAACAAATATCCATGCAGCTGTACTGTATTACTGGTTAAATTTCACTGCAGTATAAATATATTATAGGCCACAGCATAGTTGCTCCAGTTTTATATATAGATATTAAAAAAGATGCTTTTTCCAACTCATTTCCAATGTGTCAGTGGAGGTGTCTTTGGTGATCCTGGAAATACTGGTGATGGAAAGTGTCGCCTAAATAAATAAATAAAACCCAAGCGCTTGATTTATTTACTCGTCCCTCCCGATGCCTAGCATAGGAAATTTAAGACTTAATAAATAATGTGCCGTCATACTAATTATCCCTCCCCTGGGCCTCACACTGGCACACTGCAGTGGCTGAAACTCTTGCAGCATGCAGCATTTTCAGTTATGAAACACGAGCCTGGGCGACGCGTTCGCACTTGGCGTTCCCCGGGCGGAAACCCGAGCGATTCGGACGCAGGACTGCACCTTTCCCTTTCCTTAAGCTCTGCCTAACCTTTCCCAGCCATTCCCCGTGCCTGGAAGCTGGTGGTCACCCAGCTCCGCCAGACAGGGAGCGGCGTTCGTGGCACCCCGGGACAGCCCGGAGCTGTCCCCACCTCCCCTCCATCCCCTTCCCCTCATCCCCATCCCCTTTCTCGAACCGCTCCGGATCTTTGGAAACCCGCAAGCCTGGGATGGGAGAAGGGAAGCAAAATGGTTGGGTCGGTTGGGTTTTGTTTGTTTTGTTGGTCGTTGGTGGGTGTGGTTGTTTTGTTTTGTTTTTGCACGAACGCTTATTCGGTGCGGAAATCAAAGGTTAAAAGTCACTTACACAGCTATTGCTTCCCATGCAGAACCAAATATACACCGTAGAAAATACTGTATTAACTACAATGCAGAGCAGCACTCAATATCTGCAATTGTTCCACTTCAGCTTTAAATACGTTACTAGATTTTAGCGACTAGACATCAGTTAGCATTTTGGTGATATTCACATAGTTTGTGTTAGCTAGGGTGCAATTGGCTGTCTTCAAGTTCTCCTCCCTAAAATCCTCGTTGCTATTGTTTACGCCTTCCTGAATCTCCATATAATCAGACTTACTAATAGTAGAGGCACTTCTGCTTTTCTTTAGGTCAGGGGAAGAGGGGATCTTTGGGCAGCTGGTTACTTGCAAATATTGAGCCTGCTCCTCTCCCTCCGTCTCCCGGTGGTAGAAGTAATTGAAGTTAGAGACTATGACGGGCACGGGTAAGGCAATCGTTAATACGCCAGCGATGGCACACAAGGAACCCACTATTTTCCCCCCGATGGTCGTGGGGACCATGTCTCCATAGCCAACAGTCGTCATGGAAACCACGGCCCACCAGAA
Source organism: Apaloderma vittatum (assembly GCF_000703405.1). NCBI lineage: Eukaryota > Metazoa > Chordata > Aves > Trogoniformes > Trogonidae > Apaloderma > Apaloderma vittatum. The sequence goes on along the minus strand of NW_009703242.1, from coordinate 4,295 downwards.
GGCATCGGGGATGCTCGGGAACTGGGACTCGCTCTCGTCGGCCTCGGCGAAGTAGACGGCGCTGGAGAAGAGGATGACGCCGATGAAGAGGAAAAAGATCAGGAGGCCCAGCTCCCGCATGCTGGCCTTGAGAGTCTGCCCCAGGATCTGCAGCCCCTTGGAGTGCCGGGAGAGCTTGAAGATCCTGAAGACCCGCACCAAGCGGATGACTCTGAGGATGGCCAAGGACATGGCTTGTTGGCCTTGCTGGCCATCCTCGGGCTTCTCGGCCAGCTCCGTCCCCAAGGTGATGAAATAGGGAATGATGGCTACAATGTCTATAATGTTCATGATGTTGGTAAAAAACCCAGCCTTGCTGGGGCAGGCAAAAAACCTCACCAAGAACTCGAAGGAGAACCAGATGATGCAAAGCGTCTCCACGATGAAGAAGGGGTCTGTGAAGGAGGTGGACTGCTGGTACCCCAGGCTGCTGTTGGAGTAGGGGGGGTGGCTCAGCCCGCTGCCGTGCATGTCTTCGTTCTCATCCCGAAAAATGGGCAACGTTTCCAGGCAAAAGCTGACGATGGAGATTAAAATCACCATGACGGAGACGATAGCTATAATCCTGGCAGTCGAGCTCTCGGGGTACTCAAAGAGCAACCACACTTGTCTCTGAAACTCGTTCTCGGGCAACGGTCGTTCCTCTTCTTTGATGTAGCCTTCATCCTCCCGAAACATCTCCATCGCTTCTTCCCCCAGTTCATAGAAACGAATCTCTTCCGAGAAGATATCTAAGGGCACGTTAACCGGCCTCCGCAACCTCCCACCAGACTGGTAATAGTACAAAATCGCGTCGAAGCTGGGTCTGTTCCGGTCGAAGAAATACTCATTCCGGAGCGGGTCGAAATATCTCATTCTTTTTTTGGGATCTCCCAGTAAGGTCTCTGGAAACTGGGCTAACGTCTTGAGCTGCGTCTCGAAGCGCAGCCCCGAAATGTTAATGACCACCCTCTCGCAGCATTCATGGTCGGTCTCGGGGTTATATGTGTCCTGCGGGTGACCGGGAAGAGCTGCAGCTTCGTCTGCAGGATCTCCGGTAGCAACTGTCATATTGGGGTTTAAAAGAAATCCTTACGCTAAACTCTTCCCAGCGCCCGGTGGCGGGAGCGGATTCAGGGCAGGGCTACTATCCTGCAGAAGGACAGGTACGTAGGTTTGGAAGTGTCTCATGAAAAGGCGAAGGGATGATATAAAAAAAAAACAAAAAAAAAAAAACAAAAGAGGAAAAAAAAAAAAGAAAATCGCCCCTGCTGAGAAAGAGAGAGATGAAATAAAGTTGGGGGGAGGAGAGCAGCTCCCTTCACTAGCACGTCTATGCACTTCCTTGCGGGGGTTAATTTGCCTTCTTTGGGACAGAGCTCCAAAACTCCCATCTAAACCCGTTAGGTGGAAGAGAGAAAACACCTGAGGAACCGTCACCTATCCAAAACCCTGGGAAAAACTGGCCTAGGCAAAAGGGAACTTTTGGCTTAGCTAAAAATAAAAATTCCAATTAATGATAATTAAAAAAAAAAAAAAAGGACAGGGGAAAGGGAAGAGAAAGGAAGAAAAATAACCCCATCCAGCCTGAAAGTGGGGACCGGGCAGAGGCTGACCGGGCTCGGCTCATTCCCAGGCATGCAGCTAAGGGTTAACGCTTCACCGTGCCACCGCAGGCAATCTCTACCCTCCTTAAGGGGCTCGGTTTTTGCGCGGGGGGGTCCACACCTTCCCAAATCCTCTTGCCCTGGCGAGGCGACATGCTGCCCTCCCCGCCTGCAGCCCACCGGGCCGGCTCTGCGGCTGCCCCGCGGAGCGCTGCAGTCCCCCTCCTCGCCGTCCCGGCTCCTCTCATCCTCTGCAAAACCACCATGGCACACAGAAAACAAATCACATTACCTGGAGAAGCCAAATCTTAGTGTCTCTTAGTAACACCGATTATCTGACCCTGGGGAAATCCTAGAGAGAAATACAGGCTTCCAAGGTCCCCATAATTTCCTCTCTCTTCAAAGTTAAAAATAATGGTGAGTCATCGTAGAAAAAAAAGGAGAAGGGACATAAAAGGGGTTAGATTCCCAGATGGTGGAAGTCAGGTCTTGTAATGGTTTGGACTGGAGAGAGAGAGAAAGAGAGACAGAGAGACAGAGAGACAGAGTCTTCTCGGTAGCTGTTGCGGCTCTGCACTTCAGGGCAGATGAGCGTCTGTCTGATGCCTTCGGTACGACGGCGAAAAGATGCCAAGCTCAGCAAAACCCAATGTCCCCAGTGTCCTCGGGAGGTGTGGCATCGCCTGGAAAAAACACCGAGAAGGTAGCAAGCTGCCGGTGGCTCAAAAAGAGCATCTGCAAAGCCTCGACTTCTCCAGGCACCCTCTTTTTTTTAATTTTTTTATTCCCACCCGGCGAGCTGTTCGCCCGCTGCCCGGCCAACCTGTACTGCAACACGAGAGGAGGGCGAGAGCGCGCTAGCGGCAAGGCGGAAAAAAGCAGAGCCCCATCTCCCTCCGCTCTCGCTCAACGCCACGGCGGGCAGGGCTGCCCATGGGAGCCGGTGCCAGGAAAACCGGGAGGGGGGAGGGGGGGAGAAAACGATGCAGCATCTTCCCCCCCTGCTCCCAACATCCCCATCCGATCGTTGAGGCTCTGCAAAGCCGAGGTGGGTTCCCAACCCCCTGGAGGTGGTGGTACCCACTGGGTGCAGCGCCCACGCCATCGCATCCTCCGGCGGTTTGGGAGGTTTTGGCTTCATCTGTGGGATTGAACCCCCCACCAGTTTCTCTCTGCCCCCTCCCTGTACCAAAGACCACCTGCCCAAGCCCTAGAGGAGCCCCGAGCATCATGGGCCTGACCACAGGACCTGCATCTGCCCTCCTCATCCTCCCCAAAGCCAAATGACCGACCTACTCGCCCTGGGAATCGGAGCGGGGGGCAAAATTTCTCACGAAGCTCTGGTCCCCGGTGGGTGCCGGGTCATCAGCATCCCTGCTCCTAACGATTTCGAGACGCCCCCCCCGCGCTGCCTCGCGCCAGAGGGGATGCTCAACCCAGAGAGGTCCAACCAACCCCTCATTTATTTCTTTTTTCCCCACCCAAAAGAAGAAAAAAAAAAACACAATAAAACCCTCTAACCTCCCTTCTTCAGCTCCAACTCGACTTGTCTACTTTGAGCCAGGATTATAGAACCGGGTAGGGGAGGCAGGTGGAAAATAACCCCGCGGTCCCGATCTCCTCAGCCAAGATTTCAGCCGTCTCCAGGCCATTTATGCCTGTTAGTTCCTCTCTTCGTCACCCAAGGTGCAGATATTGCCGCAGATCCCTCTTTTCTTGGAAATTTCCCCTTTCCGTGCAACCCTCCTCTCCCTTCTCCTTATGCACTAGAAAAAATAGTACAACCCTGACAAGGCTTGCAGCATTCAACCGCTTCACTTAACCCTTTTCTGCCAGGCCTGCAGGAGAGGAGGTCGCATTTGTCCCAGTTTTTCTCCTTTTCCTGCATTTTCTCCCCACCGCTCGCTCCCCAGCGACTCGCTCAGGTGTTCGGCTGGCTTTGACCTTCCCTGGCTCCCCTGAGCATCGTGCTAAAATAGCACCAAACCCCATCTTTCTGCTGCTGCAAGAAAAGCCACAAAATCCCTCCATCTCGCCAAAAATCAACCAATCTTGAATTTATTGATTTTTTTTTCCTAAATACAGTTTTCCTCCTGCCTGTAAACTCTCTTCTCCCCTTTCTCCCTCCCCAAAATCAACCCAGGTTTGTTTAACAGCATGAAGATTTATTTTTTTTTTTAAACATTTATTTCACATGTTGATTTTTATTTGGGTTGAGGTCTAAGCTCCTTCCTCACAGCTCAAACCCAAGCGCTGGCGGAGACGGTTACGGCATCGTCGGACTTGACACCACCGCGCATCCCAGCGCTCAGTTCCGCTCACTTTTCTCCCCATCGCTGGCAAGCAACACCCACCCCCTCGAGCATCTTTGGGGTTAA
>NW_009703242.1:0-216 GCF_000703405.1 Apaloderma vittatum | reverse complement strand
GATTTTCGAAAGGGTGAGATATCCAGAGGACAAGGTCGCGTTTCGCGACTAAGAGGCGAATGCCTCCATTTGCAGAGTTTGTGGCCAGGCTGGTTTGAAGCAGGGCAGCAGCGGGCGAAGGGACGGAGAGGGGGAAAGGATGCAAAAGGAGCCAGGGAGGTGGTGAGGGGGGGCAAGAGAAAAAAGCACCAACTTACAATTGGCTCTGCAGTCAGG
>NW_009703241.1:15826-16099 GCF_000703405.1 Apaloderma vittatum | reverse complement strand
TTATGTTTGTGTTTGCAGTAATTTCCTACTACAAAATTAAATTCGAGGAGGTTTTAGCAACTGTTCATACATGCCAGTCTTAATCTATTGATCATCAGTATGAGAAAATAGATAAGAAACTGGAAACAAAACCACGGGGTTGCTAATACTCACCAAAACTAATATGGATTCTAAAGTGTTCTTAAAATTCTATCTTGCATCCACTAAGCTATTTTGTGTCTACTGCTTCCTTTCCCTTTCCCTTTCCCTTTCCCTTTTCCCTTCTCTCTTTTT
>NW_009703241.1:0-15723 GCF_000703405.1 Apaloderma vittatum | reverse complement strand
CCTCTCCTTTCCTTTCCTCTCCATTCCTTTCCTTTCCTTTCCTTTCCTTTCCTTTCCTTTCCTTTCCTTTCCTTTCCTTTCCTTTCCTTTCCTTTCCTTTCCTTTCCTTTCCTTTCCTTTCCTTTCCTTTCCTTTCCTTTCCTTTCCTTTCCTTTCCTTTCCTTTCCTTTCCTTTCCTTTCCTTTCCTCTCCTTTCCTTTCCTCTCCATTCCTTTCCTTTCCTTTCCTTTCCTTTCCTTTCCTTTCCTTTCCTTTCCTTTCCTTTCCTTTCCTTTCCTTTCCTTTCCTTGGGAAAACATATTGCAGTCAGATTAGTCAATGAACATAAGGCACAGAGTATTTCAAGAAACACTGTAGATTTTTTATTTAAAAAAATCAACATTTATTAATTGGGTTTGTATCATTTTTCTTATAAATCCCAATTGTGCTGATGATTTTTGACTTCCCGTGACTTTGCTAAGCATAGACAATCAGCAGTTGTAGGTAAGGGACAGCAGAGGATATCAGATCTCCTCAACTTTCTGTCCAGGAAGAGAGTAAATATATGTGACCTGAACAGTAATGGAGTCTGGCAACACTTCGTAAACTAAGCTTCACTGAGGCAGTAAGAATTATGAGTAAAACTAAGCCCATAGGGCAACTCACTCAGTCCCCAACAGCAAGTACAAGGACATAAGTGATGCCCTGACTCTGTCGGAGTGCCTGGGACATCTGATGTCCAGGTCATCTGAAAGTAACAGCCAATTGTGCAAGTGCATTTTAAATGCAGGTAAAAGTCACATCACAGTTTGGCTCTGCTGATGGCAGAGAGAATCCTACCTTGCATGGATAATGCGGGCAGCATCCTACCTACACTGCCAAAGTGCGTTAAAGGACAGGGCATCAGGGGGTAGGGTGTCAGCAGTCTGTCTACACCAGTGATGTTGGTCCAGGGACAGAGTGGCAACATACAGCATTTTTCTGTCATTACAGAAAGGCTTTCAAGTAACAAAGGAATGAAAAGCAAATGAGGTACACATAGACAGCAAGGGCATTTAGATGTGCTGCAATTTATGATCAATATCCAGCCTGAAAACTAATTTTGTTATCAAATAGATCCCAAAAGAACGGTAAGAGCCACTCCAAACAAGGCAAAAATAGTTACAGCAGCCTGAATGACTCCATTAGGTAACACTGTGACTACCGAACAATGAGAAAAAAATATTTTACTATTAAGATCAACTATTAATTTAAAGATATAGGTGGGAAACTTTAATAAAGATAGAACGCTCTTTGAGTGAAACTCCTGGATGAAACTCGTGGGCAATATTCTCAAGTTGTTTATTATGCTTAGAGTTCTAGTTTGAGTTGTCAAGTCATTGATTCCTTTAATTATAAAAAATGTTTTTCTTTTTAAGGTTAATTGGCTTATAAACTCAAATCACCAGAGAAATATGTCTTTCATGTATAGGTACTTGCATATTCTCCTGTTTTTATTCAAAACTTCCTCACATTTCATTCTGTGCTGCAATTATTATGTACTTTGTGTACATGTCTGTGTGAAAATATGTACATCTATGCATATTTTCCCTGTCAATTTCACAGTCAAGGTCAAACTCTTTTTCTTGCATGACTTAGAAAATCAGCCAAAGCAATTTTAATTTTAAAATTGATTAAATAACTTCAAGTAAATTTATATTTTTTTAACTTTTTCCAAGAATATTTGTATCTACATGAACAGATAATCTTTGTAAAAGGATTTCTGGGAAAGAAGGTGCAGAAAACTGTCTTTCTTCTATATGTTAACTTTCTAGATCCTGAGAAGATACCTGTGTGCAGATATCTTTATGTAGGTATCAGATATCTGTATGCAGAATACTTGACAGAAGATATGTAAGAACAGTCTTATCAATGTTCTCTGCTCTCTACACAAAAACCAGAATATCTTCTGATACTGACTTTAAAAGTACAAACATATTTATATATGAACTATACTTTTGTGTTATGCTTAAATATTAATCAGATTAGCTTCCATTTGCCTATTTCAACTAGTTCCAATCACTCATTTGGTCATCTGTAGCTGATAGACTAGAAAAAACCAAAAGCTTCTAATAAAACTAGACAAAAATAACCTTCAAATAGAAAATTCATTTTTAGGATATTTCTCCACAATAATGTATCTTTTACTTCCTTGTGAAAGAGTTCATATTATTTCCTATTATATTCCCCTGTAGATTATCCCAGTGTCACACATTTCAGTTTTCAAGAAAGAGTAGATGCAAGAAACAAAAGCTTGGAATATTACTACTTGTTGTTCATCCATACAGGAATCAATGATACTTCTAAAAGACATCATGAAAATACAAAGCTTAATTATATAGGGCTCTGGGGCAAGAGTAAAGATCTCAAGAAACAAGCTGATTCTTCTTTATTTCTCTAGCAAGGGGGAAAGGCTTAGGCAGGAGAAGAGACATCCTGTGAGTCAACATCTGAGTGTAAAGCAAGTAAACCTTTGTTGTTTTATGACCATTCTATAGACTTTGAAGAATGAGGACTGCTGGGAAGGTAGTATCCATCTGACAAAGTAAAGCAGGAGCAAGTTTGTGACCAGGCTTGCTGACTACTGAGATGGTCTTTAAACTAGATTTGTTTGGAGATAGTTACCAGTGTTTGAAGAAAAGTTCAAACTCAAAAGACAGTCTCTCAGAAGAGAGTCTCTGGAGCAGAGCATAGGTGGTGATGTCACATTTTCCCTGAAAAAAAAGGCATCACTGAGGGCCAAATGAAAAAGCCTCTTAACAAGCATGTTTTTGGCATGGAAAACATACGGTTGGACTTAGAAATCTATGATCAGCCATGGATCAATATTCTCCTTATGATCCTTATGATCAGAGAGACATTGTGGGATAGCTCTTGTGGCTTGAGGTCTGCAGTGGATGGATACAAGTACTTGAGGAAGGACAGGACAGTCAGACAGGGACTCAATGTAGCCTTTAAACTAGTGATGAGCCAGTTAAGAACTTATAAATATCTGAGGACAGATTTAAACATACTGGTATCTGCTCAACTAAGACATAATGGTCACAAGTGACTAGGGAGATTTCTGAGAGGGATCAAGGGCAATTTTTTATGCAGGTAATCAACAAAACAGTAGGGGAGGCATTCTACTGGATCTGCTAACCATAAACAAGGAAGAACTTTTAGAGAATGTAAAAAAAAAGTGAACACAAGGCTTGAAGTCTAAAGAGAAGTGAGCAGAACAAATAGTAGAATCAAAGCATATTATTTGAAAAACATGCTTAATATTATCTGAGAAATGTCTCCACTTTAATTAAAATGAAATTTGAAAAATAGTTAAGAAAAATAGTTAAGAAAAATAGTTAAGAAAAATAGTTAAGAAAAATTGTAAAGAAAACTGTGGAATGGAACAGAAGATAAATTCTTTAAATAATTTAAACTGTCTACCTAATAATTCTCATTTGAGCCTTTTCACAGATGTGCATTTTGAAGACATATATCTGGGAGAAAACAAAAACCAAGAAAAATAGGTACAGACTGAAGTAGACTTTGCTTGGAATTATGTTTGACATTTTGAAACTTTCAGATTCCAAGACTAAAAAACATTTCAGCTAGTTTTCCAGATTGATAATCTAGATATTTTGTCACTATGTTAAACAGAGTGAAGTTTCATTTGTATTTATGTGTAATATCACAAAAGAGTAGGCAGCAGACCTTGTGTCAAGTGAAATGAGGAATGGGACCCTTGAGAATTATAGTTCATTCTGAGAAGCAAGTAATGTGAACTAATTGCATAAACATTTGAAGGTAGAGGGAGGTACTATGCTTGGTTTTGATGTGAGCTACTGTTTGGCAGGTGTTAATTTACTTCTTGATTTTCTGATTAAGAAAAATCTTGACCTTCATTTAGTTAAACTGTCTGTGAACCTGAAGAATGGCAAACATGCTATTTTTTTATTTTATTTTCAATATGCAAGACTTGAAAGCTTATTTTTTTGCCTATCTGATGGTTGGTGGTCTCTTTGATGTAATTAGTTTGGGGCAAACCCCTCTCACACGTTTTTTTACTCTTCTGTTCACACACTGTTTACATTTAAATTTATATCTTACCAGATGTAATTTGACCAAGACGTAGCTTACAGGTCATCCATGTGAAAAAAGTTTTCCCTGAGAAAGAGAGCAGAAGAAGGTGAGATAGAAATTGTGAAGATAAAATGGATGAAAAATAGTGTGAAAGAATAATACCAAAACCATAAAAGAAGCACTTGCAGAAAAAAGTATCCTTGAGGGGAAAAAGGTTTTCTTAAGAGACAGATATACTTATTAGAGAGCAGTAGGTGTCCTATCTTTTGCTGCTTAAAATAGAAGCTGAAATGTGGAGAAACATTACATTCCTAATGTAATTTATAATCATTTTGTCTTTAAGTTTGACTTCAAGCATGTATAATATTTGCAAAGAAGAAAAAACTGAGAAAGAAATCTGATAGTACAACTAAGTGCTGAATAGCAGTTCCTTGGCTATTGTTTGGACTATTTCATGCTCTGAAGATGACAGGGGAGTTGTCCCTTTCAAACAGTTGAAAGTGGCAGAGTTCACCAGTGAGTTAGCTTTCTTTCATTATACAAGAGCTGTATAGATCTGAGACCAGAACAGTAGTTTGGATGTTCTTTAAAATATTCTTTTACATAAAAAGAAAGTGAAGAGTCTCAACTCATGTACACTGTGTTTTTACTTCTCTAAACAATCCATTTCAGATGAAGGAAAGCTCCTTTGTGTTATGTGCATGCAGTTTTCAGAGGGGGATTGTGGAGGTCAGAAGAAGTCCGTGCAGATAAGAAGGTTTCCTGAGATGAATAGTTACATGATTTTACCTCTGAATTGGCTACGCGTATTCTAATGTCCTCCTATTGTATCTCAAAACTTATGTAACTTTTTGTCTTATGGAACTTAATGGGAAATGATATTATGGTGTTCTACAGATAGTATGAGCCAATTGATAGAGTGTAATGATGGTAGTCTTTTTTAAATTTTTCTATCAGTAGAATAGAATAGAATAGAATAGAATAGAATAGAATAGAATAGAATAGAATAGAATAGAATAGAATAGAATAGAATAGAATAGAATAGAATAGAATAGAATATTTTGGTTCAAAGGGACCTACAACAATTGTCTAGTTCAACTGTCTGACCACTTCAGGGCTAACCTAAAGTTAAAGCATAAAAGGGGATCATAAAGCATAAAGCATCATAAAAGCATAAAGGGGATCATGCAAATGCCTCTTAAATACTGGCAGGCTTGGGGCATCAAACACCTCTTGAGGAAGCCTATTCCAGTGTTTGACCATGCTCTCTGAGAAGAAATCTTCCTAATATCCAGTCTAAACCTTCCCTAGCAATACAGCTTTGACCCATTCCCATGCATCCTGTCACTGGAGAAGAGGTCAGCATCTCCTTATCCACTTCCCTTTTTCAGGAAGTTGTACAGAGAAATTAAGGTTTGCTCTCCTAAAGTCCAGAGTAGCAACTCTATTGTCTTTTTTTCTCATTACACTGAAAATTTTAAACTCAATCATTTCATGAGCACTGTGTCTGAGACACTTACTTATCATCACATCCCTCATGAGTCCTTCTCCGTTCACAAACAGAAGGTCTACGAGGACATCTTTCCTGATTGGATCACTGGATACCTGTAACAAGAAGTTGTCTCTTACAAACTTCAAGAATTTCCAAGACATGTTTGTCACAGCAGTATGATATTCCCATCTAATGTCTGGATGCTGAAATCTCCTGAAAGTACAAGGGCAACCAATCCAGACACTTCTACTTACCTACAGAATAATTCAATGGTATTACGTCAAAACTATTACATAGTAATAACAATTACATAGCACTGTGGTTTATTTATGGCTTAAATGATCTGACAATAAAGCAATATCCTTCCTAGAAAAACCTGACTTAATTTCTTGTTCTTCTGGGAAACCTTTTCTGAGTTTGTGGGGGTTTTTTGGGTTTTTGTTTGTCGTGGGTTTTTTTGTTGTTTGTTTCTTTGTTTTTGTTGTTTTGGTTTTGTTGTTTTTTTCTGTATACAAGACACGCTTTCAAAGGAAACTTCTTGCATTTAGACCTACACAATGATTATTTTTGAATGCCCATGAAGTTTTTCTGTGAGAGATAATAGGCACAAACCTGAACACAGGAAATTCCATCTAAACATGAGGAGGAACTTCTTCACTTTGAGTGTGGCAGAGCACTGGAACAGGCTAGCCAGAGAGGTGGTGGAGTCTCTGTCTCTGGGGACATTCAAAACTTGCCTGGACGCCATCCTGTGCAACCTGCTTTAGGTGAACCTGCTCTGGTAGGGGGATTGTACTAGATGTTCTCCAGAGGTCTCTTCCAACCTCTAATGTTCTGTGATTCTGTGCTGACTGTCAGAAACACTTGATGCTCCTGAACAAACAGGACAAGGAGTGGAACCTTGCAACAGAATAGAAATCTGAGGTTTTCTGTAATCTGACTAAGGTACTACTACTTGCAACTGCTTCACAGGGAAATTATATTTTTGTCCATAGATTTTAGTGAAGCAGTAATATATGTATCAATATATGTGCAGTAAATTGTACATAGTATTTGGGTGCACAGGACATAATTTACCCTTATGCCTCAAACACTGTGACAGTACCTCTTACTGCTGTACAAAGTTTTTGTGGAAATACATCCTTTTGATTTCTCAGCAGTTTCCTCCATTCATAGACCTCTGATGTTTTGAGCAGAATGTGTTACAGCATGTTCATCAATTTGTATGTACTATCAACTTGTATATACATCTAAAAAATAAAATAAAAGAAAGAAAAACCTCAAATATGAATACATCACTATGAATCTGTACAATGGTGAACGTGCCTTCAGATAATAATATAGGCTATGAGATACACTCACCTTTGTCATATTTCAACAACATTTTAATATGTGATTCTGTTTATAACAATGATTTCATAAACATTGCGTTACGTTGAATAATTACTGTTCCACTGCCTTCGAATCATTTCCTGATGTACGTTTTCTATCTAACTGCCAGCTCTGAGCTTTGAGAGTCAAGCTGGGTCCTATGTCACAAACAATCACCAATAAATTGGATCTTGTCAGCCAAACTATTCTCTGAATTATGCATTTTTTTTTTTCCCAGTTTCCTTCTTCAATGACATTCCATAAAGACTTTTTAAGCAAAAGCGTCACAGGTATAATTTGGATTCCAGGATGCTGACTATTTGTGAAATCAAACTAAATACAAAGAATACCAACAAGTCAGTAGAATTCATCAGTTATGGAGAACATTACTGCAAAATTATAAGTTAAGTCCAAAGAACAAAGGAAGATCTGATGCTGGAGAAGCCACTGAAGAAAAGGGAGGCTGTGTTTCTCAGAATTTCACACTGTCAGCAGTTGAAAGCATTGGGCTTGGAAAGCTTCGCATTTACTAGCACAGCAGAAAAGTAGTCACTCATTTATTATATATACTGCTTCACAGTGTAATCTCTTATTGTTTAGCAGTAGTAGAACTGTCAGATTAAAAATAAATATTTCATGACTTGTAACAGTAATGAGTTCTTGCTTTGATGTATCATCCATTATTAAACTCGCCAAATGTTTTTTAGACTAGCTTATGTGGGTCAGCATTAGGCCTTTGTAAAATACAGCTTTCTAGCCAGATGGTTAGAGGTTGTCATTAAATTAGCCTGAATCAGTCGGTATCCCATCAGTTAATCTCATGGACTATAAATGGCAGATGAGTTTTCTTTGTACTGATTATGCAACTTACAGCATCTGCCCATTTTCTGCTTGACTGTGTCCTGTCTGAAATGGTCATTTCCCCAAACCTGCTAGAGCCAATCAAAAACCTGCTCAGTTTGCAACAAGACTACAGGCACATGGCTATTCAGCTTATATTTTCACCATAGTGTACTTAGCTATTATGTATGAGTATGTGAAACTATGCAGGATAGTCATTAAAATAAAAAGAGTAAGAATTATGGCCATGTTACACATTATGACAGTATTACAGAAAATGTTCATCTGTGTATATTTTCCAGCTGAATGGTTATTTTATGAATGACATTTAGTTTCTTATGATCTGGAAGAAAGCTATCATTGCTGAATTATTTGATTTGTGTGAATGTGGTTAAAATTTCTTGTAATTATAACTTTCTTCTTATATTCATGCCTTTTCAGGTCATAGGTTCATAGGTTTGCCTACAGGTTCCTAAACGAAAATTAGCAGATTTTGAGAACAGAACTAACTGGAAAATATGTAAAAATCTGGATGCAATGATCTTTTGATGGCTGTTGTCAGAATAACACATGATCAGTTATTTTCCCATTTTCTTTCTGCGAAATTATATAACAGATTCAGAACTGCTACATAGATGCTATGGATATAATCTCAATATAAGAAGTTGCTATCTTATTAACAGTGAAAATCACAAATATAATCCATATTTTTGTTGTTTAATAATAACTGATAAATAATTCTTAAATGCTAAAAAGGAATTTCTGAAGTAAATCTTCTCTTATCCAAATGTGGCACTTGACACTATCTTAAAGCAACTACAGTAACTGCAATATGGTATCAATCAAAAGAAATCAAAACAACGACTTCTGAGAAGGACATTACTGGATAACTACAGAAAAGATAGTGGTTCAAAATTCTTTACTTTTATGTGTTACACGTTAAGACTACAGCTAAATGTCGTAATAACATTGTGCCTGCTCCTTCTTACAGTGTCTGTTTTAAGCTCGTAGAACCTTACTCACTTGGCTGGAAACATAAAGCTGAATTTCTTGTGCTACATTTCAGCTGTAGAACAGAAAACACTCATAATTAAGATTTTTATTACTTTTGCATATTTTTTTATTAATATGTGTCTATTTCCTTAAGGAACAAAACCAGACAAGTCCTACAGAAACATTCTTTAAATTCTTCTCTCCAAAAGTAATTACAGAGTTAAGTAAAAAATTCTTAGCACAAAAATTGACTTAAACTATATGCACATTGCAAATTTTACTTTCTTTATGTCACTGCTTGCTGTTCTGTGGCAGACTAATTGTCTGGACAAGATGTTTCAGAAAAAAATGATTTTATCCAAAACAGAGATTTGTAGAATAGTCTGTGTAAAGCAGAAATTCCCTACTCTCAAGTTATGCCCTTGAGTAGGAAGGTAATTAACATTTGTAGCTTATTTTGTATATTTATTTCAAGGCAAACTAAAATTCAGTTTTGACAGTTTGCAGCTACACAAAAATCCAAAAATGGTGAAATGAGATATTGAGGAAAAGGTATTCCTGAATTCCTTTCCATAAACTTAGTGACAGGACTGTAGACAATATCACACTCGAGCACTTTGCATACAGCTTTCACTTCCACCTTAGAGTATCCCAAAGTAACTAATATTCAAATTACAGATTCAGACTTTCAAAAAAAAATCAGTAGTAATTTATTGATATGGTAATAAATTTCCATGCCTTTCCCAGGCTGGACTGAAGGTTGAAGTGGTGTGAGGAGGCATCAGTAGGTCTGCACAGGGAAGAAAGATATTTTTGGTCATCTCTGCTGCCCGCTGCACCAGTAAGGGAAGTTCTAAGGGAAACATTCACTAATCTCTGGCATTGATACTGAGATCCCTTTAAATTCTTTCCTTCTTCTATTCTTTGTATCACATCTCTACTAAATTTCTAGGGGTTTTCCAGAAGTACTCACTGAATATAAAGAGGTAACACATCCCACACAGTTTTCCTACTGAAGAAACGGGTCATGAACACAGCTACTTGGACATTTTCTGTCAAGATTTCTTCTTTCTTTTTTTTTTTCTTTCCTTCAATGTGATTTTCTAAGGGAGAGCATACTTTGGCTGCAAATCTGACTGTAAACAAAGAAGCAAATAAATCACTCACTATTTCCCTTTTGTTTCACCATATTTCAAAACACGTAAGAAGATTTAGGAAGCATTTACTTTTGTCAATCTGAAACCAAGTGCAAAGATTTGTATTCCTCTTTTTTTTTTTTTTGTAGGTAAAGACAGAATTGCAGCTCCTTGAAGTTCAGTATAGCATCAGAGGTTATATATTGCCTATTCATGGCAATAAACTCTCTGCATAACAGTCATATTTTGACTGAGTCATATACTTTGTTGGGTTTGCAATCCAGTGATGAAGACAGCCTGTCGGTTGTTGAAGATAACGCAAGAAGTTGTTACTGTGTCAGGGTGCAGCACAGGCTGGTGGCTCCCTGAGGCTGGGGACTAGAACCATCAGAGGCTCTTTGGGGGCTTGGACAGGACAGGCCCTGCCAGCATGGGTTCAACCAAACTCTCAGCCAAAAGTAGGGCATCTGGGGGGAATTGAGGGGGACACCAGAGGCATCCCCATCCTCAGGCACCAGGCATCTTCCTGAGGACAGGAACAGGCCAAGGCAGGGCTGGGACGTGGATCCATGTGTGGGCCCAGTTCAACAGAGCCTATGGCTGGACAGGACAGAGCATGACTGTGGGGAGCTGGAGACTGACGCTTCTGTCTTCTCACTGGGGCAGGCGCGGATGCTCCCAGAGGACTGAAATGGAGTGCTAGGCTGTGGTCACGGTGAAAGAAGTCTCAAATGGTCTAAGCAGGTACAGCCAGGCCTGTGGTGTCTGCAGGGCAATGGCAGTCTTAAATATAGGAATGTGCGGTAAAAGTAAATAAAATATATTAACACACTGAAATCAATAAAAAGAAAATAATCAGTATATGAAAATCCATAATTTAACTCTTTTCCCCAATTCATGACTGTCTGAATCTATCTGTCTGGAGAAAATCCTTTTCCCTTAGAATCCACATCTGAAATTATCACTACTTAAATATAACCAGAAGCTACTTCAGAATCAGAATTGATGCAAAGAACAATCAGAAAAGAGTTCCAGTGTGTTGTCAATAGAATATGAAAAAGGATAGACATCTGCAAAGCAGTGCCACATTAACAGCACAATGGCATACAAACTTCAGCTCTGCTTCACCTAGCAATTTATCAACTACTCCTGAAACTCGATAGTGAACTGTAGAAATAGGGGCCATTCACTAGAACTAAATAATACCCTCTTTGCGCCTGCCCCAATTCATTTACTTTAGGAGTGTACTTACACAAGATATTTCTTAAGTAGCTCTGTTTTCAATATTGATAGATTTGCTTCTTTATTTTTGGCTAGCTTTGTGCTGATTTTCTCTTCATAATATAATTAATACACCTTCTACCTCGATAAAAAATATAGTAGTTATTATCAAGAGACTCAATTTTGATAGTTTTAAGAAGTTTCCTCCTCCATTCACAGAGTAACTGCAATAATAAAATGAACCTGTAACAAAGCTTGTTTGTTATTAAGCAGGTACATAATTTATTAGTGTTTTGTAGTTTTTACAGCAGTGTTCATAAAGGCTACAGGATTTAGAGAAACTCTCATCAATAATTGATATCAATAAAAAAATAAAGTGTCAGCCTAAGAGATTAAAGTCTGCAAGAGGAACAATTTGCTTGGTTTTTTTGCCTACTGAAATAAGGAAAACAACCTAGATTAAACTTTTCATTAAGTATTAAGGAATAATAAATTTTCAGGGAGGAATATTTAAACTCTATCATTTGCCAGGAACACATTTACTAACAACCATCTTGGCTGATTCCTATACGGGTATTAAGCTATTTTTAAACTTTATTTAGAAGTTAAAATACCAAAAAAATGAATGACCTCACACTTTGCACTCTCTAAAATTTAAATATTGATTAGGATTAGTAAAAACTATCTTATCAAATTATTTTTCATCTAGATCTCTCAGATCTGAATTAGTCTACTTCATTTTAAATTATTAATGAGTGCTAAATTACCATAGTTAAACTCAAGAAAGAGATTAAAGTGAGTAATAAAAGGAAGTAGCTTTATACTCTCAAACAACAGTTCAGTCCATCTGTGGTCTCACTATTCCTCTAGACATGACTTATTTTTCTTGAATAACAGAAGGATCCAAGGACAAATTGTTTTTTTAATTTAAATGCCTAAGTCAAGCACTTAACTTCAAGGTGGATGATTCACTGAAGTGTGTTCACCATCAGGGAGTGATTATATTACAGGGTGATTGCATTAGAGATGTCAATACCAGTGAGAAAATAGATTTTTTTTTTCCAATAAAATTCTCAATCTGAAGAACAAACACAAATTATTTTTTTGCACTTTTTAATATGATATTAGAAAAAAAAACTGCTAGAAGTAATTTACAGATTGTCATCATGCTCAGCCTTGTGAAGTCTGGAATTTGGGAACTCACCTGGATGGCTGAAGTTGAAGGACTTTGGAAGTGGGCTGGATCATTCATTCTTATTGCACATGATGTTTTCCTCTGGCATTTAATCTGCAAGAAATCAGGGCAGCAGCCATCTGTATGTCTAAAAATATGAGATCCTATCAATTAATGTTTATGCTCACAATGTGCCATTATGATATTAATAATATTCGATTAATTTGATTTTTGGAAAATCACATCTCTCTTGCTCAAAATTTTAGATTTGCAAAGGACAAATATTTCTACTGTAATATTACTATACTAGAAAATCCTTCAGGATCTCTAAGTGAACTGCTTTAAGTTGGTAAAATCCCTAAGTGATTTTTACATTCAGCTTTGCTGTTCACACAAAGCAGTAGCCTCTGTGAGTATTTTCCTGAAAATCGAATGTCACTGGTAACTGTAAATTCCCAGTGTCAAGGAAAATATCTTGATTATCCTAATATACAAAGTTAACCATATAGCAAGACTCCATAGGGTACTGAGAATCTTTAAAATTATCTACTTTATAGTAGATATAACTTTATAAGTGTTAGAGAGGACAATATGCAAATATATAAATTTATTAAATATAGAGAACGTTAAATGGAATGGTTTCAATTAGTAAACAAATGTATCCCTGTATGAAATACTTTAATATTCAGAACTGATACTGTAACGGTGGTAGGCATTGTAGTCTTATTCTGGCATTCATGGACTGAAAAGTTAATAGATGATCAAAGAAGTTGACTTAGTTAACAAGCAAGAATAGCATAATCTTGAACAGAGAAATGTTAGAAATTTAACTGTCAATAAGAGGTGGTATAATCTATTATTAAAAATACAAATAACATCCAGCAACTGTATCTAAATTACAAGGAAAGAACATAATAAGGCAGGGCTCAATAAAGACCTTAGAAGGATATGAAGTGAATGAGATGTAATACAAAAGTAATGCAAAAATATTTTAATTATCAAATTTCTTGTAGCTTTGAATGTAGAAGATAATGTAAAAATGGTCAATTATTTTGCTGAGTGAATAAGGAGAATCATGTGTAGGTTTTCAGATGCGTAAATAAGAAGGGAAGATGTAACTGGTGAGACCAGTGACAGTAGATGGAAGTTAAACCAAGGTAATGGATGAAAGTTAATCCAAATATGCAAGAATTACAAAATTAATATTTTATCTCATTGACACATAAGGTAATATGTATCCATATGTTAAATTATGAACATATTTTTTAAAAAAATGTTTAAAGAAACTGAAGTATTTGCAATCAGAGTGATAGGTAGAAATAAATTTCGTATTGCATGTTATTACAAATTAATGTTCAATGATTTAAAAAATAGTAACAAGGACTTCTTATGAAATTATCGATTTCTACTACCTTACTAGAAATGTAGCTATACACCCTAAAAAACTGCAATCTCATTAATTTGGCCTCAAATCTCGCACAGTCTTAGCATAGATTTTGAATCAAGGAGCAATTAGTCATCTGGGCATGAATGAGAAAGGTAAAGTACCCAAGAATTTTATCAAAAGCAGATGTCATCACATTAATCCAATATTACTCTTCAATTAATTAATTTCTTAGAAACAACAATCTGTCTAAACTTAGGTGATGAGAACAAGGATTCAGCCATACTTTCAAGCAAGCAGGTAACTGACCATGCTTAAGTTGACTCTCTCATCACAGATATTCGGAACCTATCTGGACTTGTGAATGTCCAGTTTGCTTAAATAGTCCCTAACTTCACTTCTTCCTTATTCCAAAGAGCCTTTTAGTAGATTCAGAGGCCTGTGAGTTCAGAGGGCAGATGTTACTAGCAGAAATCTTTTACTGTCAAGGTTCAGTAAGACATCTTCATTATTGCCTTTCACATTTCTAGGCTTTGGCTTATGTTCAGTCAGTGTCTCTCTGCTCCTCTTATGTAGCTCTGCTTCCACCTTCTGGGAGACTCACTTTTTTATTAAAACTATTCTGCAATTCCTTATGAATACATGTTGTACTTCTGTCATGGATTCGCAGCTTCCTGCCCTTCAGAATATACCTTATAGTTTGAGAAGATTGTCGGTGCACTTCTGGGCTCTATAGTACGAGAAGGACATCAAGGTCCTGGAGAAGGTACAGAGAAGGGCAACTAGAATGATTAGGGGACTAGAGGGTAAGTCTTATGAAGCTTAGAGAGCTGGGGCTGTTCAGCTTGGAGAAGGCTGAGGGGAGACCTTATCACTCTCTACAACTACCTGAAAGTAAGCTGCAGTGAGTCAAGTGTTGGCCTCTTCTCCCTAGTGAATAGTGATAGGACAAGAGCGAACGGGTTCAAGTTGCTCCGGGGGAAGTTTAGATTGGATATTAGGAAAAATTTCCTCACTGAAAGGGTGGTGAACTAGAAAGGGTTTCCAAGGGAAGCGTTGAGTCACCATTCCTGCATGTGTTTAAAAACGGTTGGATGTGGCACTTCAGGAGATGGTTTAGTGTTACAGTGGTGTAGGGCTGTAGGTTGGACTTGATGATCTTAAGGTCCTTTCCAATCTTTGTCATTCTATGATTCTATGATTCTATGATTCTATGATTGAAGAACTGCCCTGGCTTACAGTCATTGCAGAGAAGGCTGCCTTAAGTTTACAGGTCTTCAACCAGTTCTTCCTTTTGCCTTTTCATGACTAATGGGCCATGTTAATAATCTTATCTACTAATTAGTAAAGCATATGTCTTTTCATCAGAAATAATCTCTTTTCCTTATGCTGCTTTTATAAGCATAGTCCTACTCTTATCTTAATGCACCTTAAGAGAAAAGATAAAAGCCCTTTACAGGCATCTCCTCCACGGTAGTTTACATTGGTCTCATTGTCACTTGCTGACATCTGTGTTCATTGTGCATAAGACAAGGAATAAAATAACAAATAAACTTACAAAACTACCATGGTGCAAACTGTTCTGTTAGCACTACACAGAAGTCACAGTTCACCCTTCCTTGGTTCTTCTTTCTTTAGCAGTTCCTCTCTCATTCATTGTCTGTCTAAAGCCATCAAAGCGCTAGATTTTTACTTAATATAACCAATGGTTCTTACTGGATTGGACACAAAAAGAAATAAAATAATATTTAAAGGTCTTTCTCCTATCTGCAGAAATGTATCAGAAAAAAAAAATCATCATTAATTTATTAAAAAACCTTGTCCTTTCACTAAATTTATTTTCATCATTACAAATAAATAGAAATTACAACAAAACGAACAGTATGACATAACCCTTATGTAAATGCATTTGTTTATCCATCTTGTTTGATTATGTTTACAAACATCTGAGTTTTAGAAGCAGGTGTCTAGATTTGCCTGTGCTAAGCATCTAGGATGGACTTGATTCAGAGAATTAAAAAAAAATCCTTTT